>NC_092259.1:2545634-2845634 GCF_036320965.1 Panulirus ornatus | reverse complement strand
ATGTCGACCCCGTTATGCTACTGTTTCAGTTCATGGAATTCTTTCAGTTCACTCTATTCCGTGCATACCACTTACCCTCCTGCACATCCATATATTATATTATTCATATACTTGCTGTTTCCTGTGTCAAGCGAGGTAGCACCGTCCCATACACGCACATAGACATACATGTACATAATGTATATATATATATATATATATATATATATATATATATATATATATATATATATAAATGTACACATTCATACTTGCTTGCCATCGTCCATTTCTGGCGCTACCCCGCCCCACAGGAAACAGAATCGCTACCCACTGCTTCAGCGAGGAAGCGCCAGAAAAACATACAAAAAGGCCACATTAATTCACACTGTCTCTAGCTGTCATATATATATATATATATATATATATATATATATATATATATATATATATACACACACACACACACCTAATCGCCGTCTACCGCGTTAGCGAGGCAGCGCAGGGAAACAGACGAAAGAATGGGCCAACCCATCCACATACACATGTACATACATAAACGCTCACACACGCACATATACATACCTATACATTTCAACGTATATATACATATACATACACAGACATATATATACATATACATATTCATTCTTTGCTGCCTTCATCCATTTCTGTCGCCACCCCGCTACACATGAAATAGCTACCCCGCCCACCCCATGCACGCGCGCGCTAACTAACACTAGGAAAAGACAACAAACTCTACATATGTTCACACTCAGTCTCTAGCTGTCATGTGAAATGCACCAAAACCACAGCTCCCTTTCCACATCCATGCCCCACAAAACATTCAGTGATTTACACCAGACGCTTCACATGCCCTGTTTCAACAATCCATTGACTGTATGTCCACCCTGGTCTACCACATCATTCCAGTTCACTCTATTCCTTGCATGCCTTTCACCCTCCTGTATGTTCAGGCCCCAATTGCTCAAAATCTTTTCCACTCCATTTTTCCACCTCTAATTTGGTCTCCTGCTTCTCCTTGTTCCTTCTACCTCTGACACATATATCCTCTTTGTCAATCTTTAATCACTAATTCTCTGCATGTAACCAAACCATTTCACCACACCCTCTTCTGCTCTCTCAACCACACTCTTTTTGTTTACCACACATCTCTCTTACCCTTTCATTACTTAATCAAACCATCTCACACCACATATTTTCCTCATACATTTCATTTCCAACACATCCACCCTCCTCCACACAACCTCATCTATAGCCCATGCCTCACAACCATATAACATTATTGGAACCACTATTCCTTCAAACACACCCATTTTTGCTCTCCGAGATAATGTTCTTGCCTTCCACACATTCTTCAACATTTCCAGAACCTTCGCCTCCTCCCCCACCCTGTGACTCTCTTTTGCTTCCATGATTCTATTTGCTGCTAAGTCCACTCCCAGATATCTAAAACACTTCACATCTTCCAATTTTTCTCCATTCAAACTTACATCCCAGTAAACTTGTCCCTCAACCCTACTGAGCCTAATAACTTTGCTTTTATTCTCATTTACTCTTCACTTTCTCCTTTCACACACATTTCCAAACTCAGTCACCAACTTCTGCAGTTTCTCACTTGAATCAGCCACTAGAGCTGTACCATCGGTGAACAACTGACTCACTTCCCAGGCCCTCTCATACCCAACAGACTGCATACTTGCCCTCTCTCTCCAAAACATGCATTTACCTCCCATACCACCCCATCCATTAACAAATTAAACCACCATAGGGACATCACACACCCCCGCTGCATACCAGCATTAACTGGGAACCAATCACTGTCCTCTCTTCCTACTTGTACACATGCCTTACATCCTGGGTAAAAGCTTTTCACTGCCTATAGCAACTTACCTCCCACAACATATACCCTTAAGACCTCCACAAAGCTTCTTATCAACCCTATAATATGCCTTCTCCAGATCCATAAGTGCCACATACAAATCCCTCTGTTTTTCTAAGTATTTCTCATAAGCATTCTACAAAGCAAAGACCTGATCCACACATCCTTTACCACTTGTGAAGCCATACTGCTCTTCCCCAATCTGATACTCTGTACATGCCTTCACCCTCTCAATCAGTACCCTCCCATATAATTTCCAAGGAATACTCAACAAACTTATGCTTTTGTAGTTTGAACACTCACCCTTATCCTCTTTGCCTTTGTACAGTGGCACTATGCATGCATTCTGCCAATCCTCAAGCATTTCACCAAGCCATACATACATTGAATATCATTATCAACCAGTCAACAACAACAGTCACCCCCTTTTTTGATAATTCTACTGCAGTACCATCCAAACCTGCCACCTGCTGGATTTCATCTTCCACGAAGCTTTTTCTACCTCTTCTTTCTTAACCAAACCATTCTCCTGGGCCCTCTCACTTTGCACACCACCCTGACTAAAGCACCCTACATCTGCCACTCTATCATCAAACACATTCAGTGAACCTTCAAAATACTCCACCTCCTCACTTCATCACCACCTGTTATTACTAACCCCACTTGCCCCCTTCACTGACGTTCCATTTGTTTTTTTGTCATATGTATGTTATTTACCTTCTTCCAAATCATCTTTTTATTCTTCCTAAAGATTAATGATACTCTCTCACCCCAACTCTCATTTGCCCTCTTTTTCAACCTTTGCACCTTTATCTTCACTTTCTGCTTCTTTCTTTTATACATCTCCCCATCATTCGCACTCCTTCCTTACAAGTATCATCCAAATGCTTCTCTTTTTTCTTTCACTATCAATTTTACTTCTTCATCGCACCTCCCACCATTCTTGTGCCATATGCGTCTTTTGCACATGCCAACACTGCTTCCTTAAATACATCCCATTCCTCACCCACTTCCTTCTTGTCATTTGCTCTCATCTTTTGCCATATATATATATATATATATATATATATATATATATATATATATATATATATATATATATATATACATAATTAATGAGCTTGGGAAGGAGACTTGTGTGAGGAAGTACCAGGAGAGACTGAGTACAGAATGGAAAAAGGTGAGAACAATGGAAGTAAGGGGAGTGGGGGAGGAATGGGATGTATTTAGGGAATCAGTGATGGATTGCGCAAAAGATGCTTGTGGCATGAGAAGCGTGGGAGGTGGGTTGATTGGAAAGGGTAGTGAGTGGTGGGATGAAGAAGTAAGATTATTAGCGAAAGAGAAGAGAGAGGCATTTGGACGATTTTTGCAGGGAAAAAATACAATTGAGTCGGAGATGTATAAAAGAAAGAGACAGGAGGTCAAGAGAAAGGTGCAAGAGGTGAAAAAGAGGGTAAATGAGAGTTGGGGTGAGAGAGTATCATTAAATTTTAGGGAGAATAAAAAGATGTTCTGGAAGGAGGTAAATAAAGTGCGTAAGACAAAGGAGCAAATGGGAACTTCAGTGAAGGGCGCTAATAGGGAGGTGATAACAAGTAGTGGTGATGTGAGAAGGAGATGGAGTGAGTATTTTGAAGGTTTGTTGAATGTGTTTGATGATAGAGTGGCAGATATAGGGTGTCTTGGTCGAGGTGGTGTGCAAAGTGAGAGGGTTGGGGAAAATGATTTGGTAAACAGAGAAGAGGTAGTAAAAGCTTTGCGGAAGATGAAAGCCAGCAAGGCAGCAGGTTTGGATGGTATTGCAGTGGAATTTATTAAAAAAGGGGGTGACTGTATTGTTGACTGGTTGGTAAGGTTACTTAATGTATGTATGACTCATGGTGAGGTGCCTGAGGATTGGCGGAATGCGTGCATAGTGCCATTGTACAAAGGCAAAGGGGATAAGAGTGAGTGCTCAAATTACAGAGGTATAAGTTTGTTGAGTATTCCTGGTAAATTATATGGGAGGGTATTGATTGAGAGGGTGAAGGCATGTAATGAGCATCAGATTGGGGAAGAGCAGTGTGGTTTCAGAAGTGGTTGAGAATGTGTGGATCAGGTGTTTGCTTTGAAGAATGTATGTGAGAAATACTTAGAAAAGCAAATGGATTTGTATGTAGCATTTATGGATCTGGAGAAGGCATATGATAGAGTTGATAGAGATGCTCTGTGGAAGGTATTAAGAATATATGGTGTGGGTGGCAAGTTGTTAGAAGCAGTGAAAAGTTTTTATCGAGGATGTAAGGCATGTGTATGTGTAGGAAAAGAGGAAAGTGATTGGTTCTCAGTGAATGTAGGTTTGCGGCAGGGGTGTGTGATGTCTCCATGGTTGTTTAATTTGTTTATAGATGGGGTTGTTAGGGAGGTGACTGCAAGAGTTTTGGAAAGAGGGGCGAGAATGAAGTCTGTTGTGGATGAGAGAGCTTGGGAAGTGAATCAGTTGTTGTTCGCTGATGATACAGCGCTGGTGGCTGATTCATGTAAGAAACTGCAGAAGCTGGTGACTGAGTTTGGTAAAGTGTGTGAAAGAAGAAAGTTAAGAGTAAATGTGAATAAGAGCAAGGTTATTAGGTACAGTAGGGTTGAGGGTCAAGTCAATTGGGAGGTAAGTTTGAATGGAGCAAAACTGGAGGAAGTAAAGTGTTTTAGATATCTGGAAGTGGATCTGGCAGCGGATGGAACCATGGAAGCAGAAGTGAATCATAGGATGGGGGAGGGGGCAAAAATCCTGGGAGCCTTGAAGAATGTGTGGAAGTCGAGAACATTATCTGGGAAAGGAAAAATGGGTATGTTTGAAGGAATAGTGGTTCCAACAATGTTGTATGGTTGCGAGGCGTGGGCTATGGATAGAGTTGTGCGCAGGAGGGTGCATGTGCTGGAAATGAGATGTTTGAGGACAATGTGTGGTGTGAGGTGGTTTGATCGAGTAAGTAATGTAAGGGTAAGAGAGATGTGTGGAAATAAAAAGAGCGTGGTTGAGAGAGCAGAAGAGGGTGTTTTGAAATGGTTTGGGCACATGGAGAGAATGAGTGAGGAAAGATTGACCAAGAGGGTATATGTGTCGAAGGTGGAGGGAACGAGGAGAAGTGGGAAACCAAATTGGAGGTGGAAAGATGAAGTGAAAAAGATTTTGAGTGATCGAGGCCTGAACATGCAGGAGGGTGAAAGGCGGGCAAGGAATAGAGTGAATTGGATCGATGTGGTATACCGGGGTTGACGTGCTGTCAGTGGATTGAATCAGGGCATGTGAAGCGTCTGGGGTAAACCATGGAAAGTTGTGTGGGGCCTGGATGTGGAAAGGGAGCTGTGGTTTCGGGCATTATTGCATGAGAGCTAGAGTCTGAGTGTGAACGAATGGGGCCTTTGTTGTCTTTTCCTAGCGCTACCCCGCACACATGAAGGGGGAGGGGGATGTTACTCCATGTGTGGCGAGGTGAATGAAAAAAGGCAGACAGTGTGAATTGTGTGCATGTGTATATATGTAGGTGTCTGTGTGTATATATATCTGTACATTGAGATGTATGGGTATGTATATTTGCGTGTGTGGACATGTATGTATGGGTGGGTTGGGCCATTTCTTTTGTCTGTTTCCTTGCGCTACCTCACAAACGCGGGAGACAGCGACAAAGCAAAATCAATGAATAGATAAATATTCCTATGAGTCCACGGGGAAAATGAAACACGAAAAGTTCCGAAGTGCACTTGGGAACTTTTCGTGTTCCATTTTCCTATTGGATTCATAGGAATATCTTGATCACGTGCAAAATTGTAATCCTTTCCAATATATATATATATATATATATATGTATATATATATATATATATTTTTTTTTTTTTTTTTTTTTTTTTTTTTATACTTTGTCGCTGTCTCCCGCGTTTGCGAGGTAGCGCAAGGAAACAGACGAAAGAAATGGCCCAACCCCCCCCATACACATGTACATACACACGTCCACACACGCAAATATACATACCTACACAGCTTTCCATGGTTTACCCCAGACGCTTCACATGCCTTGATTCAATCCACTGACAGCACGTCAACCCCTGTATACCACATCGCTCCAATTCACTCTATTCCTTGCCCTCCTTTCACCCTCCTGCATGTTCAGGCCCCGATCACACAAAATCCTTTTCACTCCATCTTTCCACCTCCAATTTGGTCTCCCTCTTCTCCTCGTTCCCTCCACCTCCGACACATATATCCTCTTGGTCAATCTTTCCTCACTCATTCTCTCCATGTGCCCAAACCATTTCAAAACACCCTCTTCTGCTCTCTCAACCACGCTCTTTTTATTTCCACACATCTCTCTTACCCTTACGTTACTTACTCGATCAAACCACCTCACACCACACATTGTCCTCAAACATCTCATTTCCAGCACATCCATCCTCCTACGCACAACTCTATCCATAGCCCACGCCTCGCAACCATACAACATTGTTGGAACTACTATTCCTTCAAACATACCCATTTTTGCTTTCCGGGATAATGTTCTCGACTTCCACACATTTTTCAAGGCTCCCAAAATTTTCGCCCCCTCCCCCACCCTATGATCCACTTCCGCTTCCATATATATATATATATATATATGAAAGTTGATGGAGAGAGGTGGGTGATTATTGGTGCATATGCACCTGGGCATGAGAAGAAAGATCATGAGAGGCAAGTGTTTTGGGAGCAGCTGAATGAGTGTGTTAGTGGTTTTGATGCACGAGACCGGGTTATAGTGATGGGTGATTTGAATGCAAAGGTGAGTAATGTGGCAGTTGAGGGAATAATTGGTATACATGGGGTGTTCAGTGTTGTAAATGGAAATGGTGAAGAGCTTGTAGATTTATGTGCTGAAAAAGGACTGATGATTGGGAATACCTGGTTTAAAAAGCGAGATATACATAAGTATACTTATGTAAGTAGGAGAGATGGCCAGAGAGCGTTATTGGATTACGTGTTAATTGACAGGCGTGCGAAAGAGAGACTTTTGGATGTTAATGTGCTGAGAGGTGCAACTGGAGGGATGTCTGATCATTATCTTGTGGAGGCTAAGGTGATGATTTGTATGGGTTTTCAGAAAAGAAGAGTGAATGTTGGGGTGAAGAGGGTGGTGAGAGTAAGTGAGCTTGGGAAGGAGACCTGTGTGAGGAAGTACCAGGAGAGACTGAGTACAGAATGGAAAAAGGTGAGAACAATGGAAGTAAGGGGAGTGGGGGAGGAATGGGATGTATTTAGGGAATCAGTGATGGATTGTGCAAAAGATGCTTGTGGCATGAGAAGAGTGGGAGGTGGGTTGATTAGAAAGGGTAGTGAGTGGTGGGATGAAGAAGTAAGAGTACTAGTGAAAGAGAAGAGAGAGGCATTTGGACGATTTTTGCAGGGAAAAAATGCAATTGAGTGGGAGATGTATAAAAGAAAGAGACAGGAGGTCAAGAGAAAGGTGCAAGAGGTGAAAAAAAGGGCAAATGAGAGTTGGGGTGAGAGAGTATCATTAAATTTTAGGGAGAATAAAAAGATGTTCTGGAAGGAGGTAAATAAAGTGCGTAAGACAAGGGAGCAAATGGGAACTTCAGTGAAGGGCGCAACTGGGGAGGTGATAACAAGTAGTGGTGATGTGAGAAGGAGATGGAGTGAGTATTTTGAAGGTTTGTTGAATGTGTTTGATGATAGAGTGGCAGATATAGGGTGTTTTGGTTGAGGTGGTGTGCAAAGTGAGAGGGTTAGGGAAAATGATTTGGTAAACAGAGAGGAGGTAGTGAAAGCTTTGCGGAAGATGAAAGCCGGCAAGGCAGCAGGTTTGGATGGTATTGCAGTGGAATTTATTAAAAAAGGGGGTGACTGTATTGTTGACTGGTTGGTAAGGTTATTTAATGTATGTATGACTCATGGTGAGGTGCCTGAGGATTGGCGGAATGCGTGCATAGTGCCATTGTACAAAGGCAAAGGGGATAAGAGTGAGTGCTCAAATTACAGAGGTATAAGTTTGTTGAGTATTCCTGGTAAATTATATGGGAGGGTATTGATTGAGAGGGTGAAGGCATGTACAGAGCATCAGATTGGGGAAGAGCAGTGTGGTTTCAGAAGTGGTAGAGGATGTGTGGATCAGGTGTTTGCTTTGAAGAATGTATGTGAGAAATACTTAGAAAAGCAAATGGATTTGTATGTAGCATTTATGGATCTGGAGAAGGCATATGATAGAGTTGATAGAGATGCTCTGTGGAAGGTATTAAGAATATATGGTGTGGGAGGAAAGTTGTTAGAAGCAGTGAAAAGTTTTTATCGAGGATGTAAGGCATGTGTACGTGTAGGAAGAGAGGAAAGTGATTGGTTCTCAGTGAATGTAGGTTTGCGGCAGGGGTGTGTGATGTCTCCATGGTTGTTTAATTTGTTTATGGATGGGGTTGTTAGGGAGGTAAATGCAAGAGTTTCGGAAAGAGGGGCAAGTATGAAGTCTGTTGGGGATGAGAGAGCTTGGGAAGTGAGTCAGTTGCTGTTCGCTGATGATACAGCGCTGGTGGCTGATTCATGTGAGAAACTGCAGAAGCTGGTGACTGAGTTTGGTAAAGTGTGTGGAAGAAGAAAGTTAAGAGTAAATGTGAATAAGAGCAAGGTTATTAGGTACAGTAGGGTTGAGGGTCAAGTCAATTGGGAGGTGAGTTTGAATGGAGAAAAACTGGAGGAAGTGAAGTGTTTTAGATATCTGGGAGTGGATCTGGCAGCGGATGGAACCATGGAAGCGGAAGTGGATCATAGGGTGGGGGAGGGGGCGAAAATTCTGGGGGCCTTGAAGAATGTGTGGAAGTCGAGAACATTATCTCGGAAAGCAAAAATGGGTATGTTTGAAGGAATAGTGGTTCCAACAATGTTGTATGGTTGCGAGGCGTGGGCTATGGCTAGAGTTGTGTGCAGGAGGATGGATGTGCTGGAAATGAGATGTTTGAGGACAATGTGTAGTGTGAGGTGGTTTGATCGAGTGAGTAACGTAAGGGTAAGAGAGATGTGTGGAAATAAAAAGAGCGTGGTTGAGAGAGCAGAAGAGGGTGTTTTGAAATGGTTTGGGCACATGGAGAGAATGAGTGAGGAAAGATTGACCAAGAGGATATATGTGTCGGAGGTGGAGGGAACGAGAAGAGGGAGACCAAATTGGAGGTGGAAAGATGGAGTGAAAAAGATTTTGTGTGATCGGGGCCTGAACATGCAGGAGGGTGAAAGGAGGGCAAGGAATAGAGTGAATTGGAGCGATGTGGTATACCGGGGTTGACGTGCTGTCAGTGGATTGAATCAAGGCATGTGAAGCGTCTGGGGTAAACCATGGAAAGCTGTGTAGGTATGTATATTTGCGTGTGTGGACGTATGTATATACATGTGTGTGGGGGGGGGTTGGGCCATTTCTTTCGTCTGTTTCCTTGCGCTACCTCGCTACCTGGGGATAGGGGATTAAGAATACTTCCCACATATTCCCTGCGTGTCGTAGAAGGCGACTAAAAGGGGAGGGAGCGGGGTGCTGGAAATCCTCCCCTCTCGTTTTTTTTTTTTTTTTTTTTAATTTTCCAAAAGAAGGAACAGAGGGGGCCAGGTGAGGATATTCCGAAAAAGGCCCAGTCCTCTGTTCTTAATGCTACCTAGCTAACGCGGGAAATGGCGAATAGTTTGAAAAAAAAAAAAAAAAAATATACCGGGGTTGACGTGCTGTCAGTGGATTGAATCAAGGCATGTGTATGGGGGTGGGTTGGGCCATTTCTTTCGTCTGTTTCCTTGCACTACCTCGCAAACGCGGGAGACAGCGACAAAGCAAAAAAAAAAAAAATATATATATATATATATATATATATATATATATATATATATGGGGGTGGGTTGGGCCATTTCTTTCATCTGTTTCCTTGCGCTACCTTGCAAACGCGGGAAACAGCGACAAAGCAAAAAAAAAATGAATAAAAAGATATATATATATATATATTTTCTTTTCTTTTAAACTATCCGCCAATTCCCGCATTAGCGAGGTAGCGTTAAGAACTGAGGACTGGGCCTTTGTGGAATATCCTCACCTGGCCCCCCTCTGTTCCTTCTTTTGGAAAATCAAAAAAAAAAATATATATATACAGCGCTGGTGGCGGATTCATGTGAGAAACTGCAGAAGCTGGTGACGGAGTTTGGTAAAGTGTGTGGAAGAAGAAAGTTAAGAGTAAATGTGAATAAGAGCAAGGTTATTAGGTACAGTAGGGTTGAGGGTCAAGTCAATTGGGAGGTGAGTTTGAATGGAGAAAAACTGGAGGAAGTGAAGTGTTTTAGATATCTGGGAGTGGATCTGTCAGCGGATGGAACCATGGAAGCGGAAGTGGATCATAGGGTGGGGGAGGGGGCGAAAATTTTGGGAGCCTTGAAAAATGTGTGGAAGTCGAGAACATTATCCCGGAAAGCAAAAATGGGTATGTTTGAAGGAATAGTGGTTCCAACAATGTTGTATGGTTGCGAGGCGTGGGCTATGGATAGAGTTGTGCGCAGGAGGATGGATGTGCTGGAAATGAGATGTTTGAGGACAATATGTGGTGTGAGGTGGTTTGATCGAGTAAGTAACGTAAGGGTAAGAGAGATGTGTGGAAATAAAAAGAGCGTGGTTGAGAGAGCAGAAGAGGGTGTTTTGAAATGGTTTGGGCACATGGAGAGAATGAGTGAGGAAAGATTGACCAAGAGGATATATGTGTCGGAGGTGGAGGGAACGAGGAGAAGAGGGAGACCAAATTGGAGGTGGAAAGATGGAGTGAAAAGGATTTTGTGTGATCGGGGCCTGAACATGCAGGAGGGTGAAAGGAGGGCAAGGAATAGAGTGAATTGGAGCGATGTGGTATACAGGGGTTGACGTGCTGTCAGTGGATTGAATCAGGGCATGTGAAGCGTCTGGGGTAAACCATGGAAAGCTGTGTAGGTATGTATATTTGCGTGTGTGGACGTATGTATATACATGTGTATGGCGGGGGTTGGGCCATTTCTTTCGTCTGTTTCCTTGCGCTACCTCGCAAACGCGGGAGACAGCGACAAAGTATAAAAGAAAAAAAATATATATAATATATATATATATATATATATATCTTTCTTTCTTTTAAACTATTCGCCATTTCCCGCGTTAGCGAGGTAGCATTAAGAACAGAGGACTGGGCCTTTGAGGGAATACCCTTACCTGGCCCAATTCTCTGTTCCTTCTTTTGGAAAATTAAAAAAAAAATGAGAGTGGAGGATTTCCAGCCCCCCGCTCCCTCCCCTTTAGTCGCCTTCTACGACACGCAGGGAATACGTGGGAAGTATTTTTATCCCCTATCCCCAGGGATATATATATATATATATATATATATATATATATATATATATATATATATATATATATATATATATATTTTTTTTTTTTTTCTTTTTATACTTTGTCGCTTTCTCCCGCGTTTGCGAGGTACCGCAAGGAAACAGACGAAAGAAATGGCCCAACCCCCGCCATACACATGTATATACATACGTCCACACACGCAAATATACATACCTACACAGCTTTCCATGGTTTACCCCAGACGCTTCACATGCCTTGATTCAATCCACTGACAGCACGTCAACCCCGGTATACTACATCGCTCCAATTCACTCTATTCCTTGCCCTCCTTTCACCCTCCTGCATGTTCAGGCCCCGATCACACAAAATCTTTTTCACTCCATCTTTCCACCTCCAATTTGGTCTCCCTCTTCTCCTTGCTCCCTCCACCTCCGACACATATATCCTCTTGGTCAATCTTTCCTCACTCATCCTCTCCATGTGCCCAAACCACTTCAAAACACCCTCTTCTGCTCTCTCAACCACGCTCTTTTTATTTCCACACATCTCTCATACCCTTACGTTACTCACTCGATCAAACCACCTCACACCACACATTGTCCTCAAACATCTCATTTCCAGCACATCCATCCTCCTGCACACAACTCTATCCATAGCCCACGCCTCGCAACCATACAACATTGTTGGAACCACTATTCCTTCAAACATACCCATTTTTGCTTTCCGAGATAATGTTCTCGACTTCCACACATTCTTCAAGGCCCCCAGAATTTTCGCCCCCTCCCCCACTCCTATGATCCACTTCCGCTTCCATGGTTCCATCCGCTGCCAGATCCACTCCCAGATATCTAAAACACTTCACTTCCTCCAGTTTTTCTCCATTCAAACTCACCTCCCAATTGACTTGACCCTCAACCCTACTGTACCTAATAACCTTGCTCTTATTCACATTTACTCTTAACTTTCTTCTTCCACACACTTTACCAAACTCAGTCACCAGCTTCTGCAGTTTCTCACATGAATCAGCCACCAGAGCTGTATCATCAGCGAACAACAACTGACTCACTTCCCAAGCTCTCTCATCCCCAACAGACTTCATACTTGCCCCTCTTTCCAAAACTCTTGCATTTACCTCCCTAACAACCCCATCCATAAACAAATTAAACAACCATGGAGACATCACACACCCCTGCCGCAAACCTACATTCACTGAGAACCAATCACTTTCCTCTCTTCCTACACGTACACATGCCTTACATCCTCGATATATATATATATGAAGAGGGTGGTGAGAGTTAGTGAGCTTGGGAAGGAGACTTGTGTGAGGAAGTACCAGGAGAGAATGAGTACAGAATGGAAAAAGGTGAGAACAATGGAAGTAAGGGGAGTGGGGGAGGAATGGGATGTATTTAGGGAATCAGTGATGGATTGCGCAAAAGATGCTTGTGGCATGAGAAGAGTGGGAGATGGGTTGATTAGAAAGGGTAGTGAGTGGTGGGATGAAGAAGTAAGAGTATTAGTGAAAGAGAAGAGAGAGGCATTTGGACGATTTTTGCAGGGAAAAAATGCAATTGAGTGGGAGATGTATAAAAGAAAGAGACAGGAGGTCAAGAGAAAGGTGCAAGAGGTGAAAAAAAGGGCAAATGAGAGTTGGGGTGAGAGAGTATCATTAAATTTTAGGGAGAATAAAAAGATGTTCTGGAAGGAGGTAAATAAAGTGCGTAAGACAAGGGAGCAAATGGGAACTTCAGTGAAGGGCGCAAATGGGGAGGTGATAACAAGTAGTGGTGATGTGAGAAGGAGATGGAGTGAGTATTTTGAAGGTTTGTTGAATGTGTTTGATGATATAGTGGCAGATATAGGGTGTTTTGGTCGAGGTGGTGTGCAAAGTGAGAGGGTTAGGGAAAATGATTTGGTAAACAGAGAAGAGGTAGTAAAAGCTTTGCGGAAGATGAAAGCCGGCAAGGCAGCAGGTTTGGATGGTATTGCAGTGGAATTTATTAAAAAAGGGGGTGACTGTATTGTTGACTGGTTGGTAAGGTTATTTAATGTATGTATGACTCATGGTGAGGTGCCTGAGGATTGGCGGAATGCGTGCATAGTGCCATTGTACAAAGGCAAAGGGGATAAGAGTGAGTGCTCAAATTACAGAGGTATAAGTTTGTTGAGTATCCCTGGTAAATTATATGGGAGGGTATTGATTGAGAGGGTGAAGGCATGTACAGAGCATCAGATTGGGGAAGAGCAGTGTGGTTTCAGAAGTGGTAGAGGATGTGTGGATCAGGTGTTTGCTTTGAAGAATGTATGTGAGAAATACTTAGAAAAGCAAATGGATTTGTATGTAGCATTTATGGATCTGGAGAAGGCATATGATAGAGTTGATAGAGATGCTCTGTGGAAGGTATTAAGAATATATGGTGTGGGAGGCAAGTTGTTAGAAGCAGTGAAAAGTTTTTATCGAGGATGTAAGGCATGTGTACGTGTAGGAAGAGAGGAAAGTGATTGGTTCTCAGTGAATGTAGGTTTGCGGCAGGGGTGTGTGATGTCTCCATGGTTGTTTAATTTGTTTATGGATGGGGTTGTTAGGGAGGTGAATGCAAGAGTTTTGGAAAGAGGGGCAAGTATGAAGTCTGTTGGGGATGAGAGAGCTTGGGAAGCGAGTCAGTTGTTGTTCGCTGATGATACAGCGCTGGTGGCTGATTCATGTGAGAAACTGCAGAAGCTGGTGACTGAGTTTGGTAAAGTGTGTGAAAGAAGAAAGTTAAGAGTAAATGTGAATAAGAGCAAGGTTATTAGGTACAGTAGGGTTGAGGGTCAAGTCAATTGGGAGGTGAGTTTGAATGGAGAAAAACTGGAGGAAGTAAAGTGTTTTAGATATCTGGGAGTGGATCTGGCAGCGGATGGAACCATGGAAGCGGAAGTGGATCATAGGATGGGGGAGGGGGCGAAAATTCTTGGAGCCTTGAAGAATGTGTGGAAGTTGAGAACATTATCTCGGAAAGCAAAAATGGGTATGTTTGAAGGAATAGTGGTTCCAACAATGTTGTATGGTTGCGAGGCGTGGGCTATGGATAGAGTGGTGCGCAGGAGGATGGATGTGCTGGAAATGAGATGTTTGAGGACAATGTGTGGTGTGAGGTGGTTTGATCGAGTAAGTAATGTAAGGGTAAGAGAGATGTTTGTGTGGAAATAATAAGAGCGTTGGTTTGAGAGAGCAGAAGGAGGGTGTTTTGAAATGGTTTGGGCACATGGGAAGAGATAATTGAGGAAAGATTGGACCAAGAGGGTATATGTGGTATCGAAGGTGGAGGAACGAGGAGAAGTGGGAAACAACTTGGAGGTGGAATGATGAAGTGAAAAAGATTTTTAGGGAGTGTCGAGGCCTGAACATGCAGGAGGGTTGAACGGGGGGCAAGGAATAGACGTGAATTGGATGGGGATGTGGTTCTACCGGGGGTTGGACGTGCACTATGTCAGTGGATTGTATCAGGGCATGTGAAGCGTCTGGGGAAACCATGAAAGTTGGGTGGGGCTGGATCGTGGAAAGGGAGCTGTTGGTTCCGTGCATTTATTGCATTGAGAGATAGAGTTCTGAGTGTGAACGAATGGGGCCTTTGTTGTCTTTTCCTAGCTGTACCTACCGCACACATGAAGGGGGAGGGGGATGTTACTCCATGTGTGGCGAGGTGAATGAAAAGGCGACAGTGTGAATTGTGGGCATGTGTATATATGTAGGTGTCTGTGGGTATATATATCTGTACATTGAGATGTCTGGGTATGTATATTTGCGTGGTGTGGGACTTGTCTGTTATACAAGTGTATGGGGGTGGGTTGGGCCATTTCTTTCGTACTGTTTCTTGCGCTACCTCACAAACGCGGGATACAGGACAAAGCAAAATCAATGAATAGGATAATATTCCTATGAGTCCAGGGAAAATGAAACACGAATAAGTTCCCAAGTGCACTTGGGGAAACTTTTCGTGTTTCCATTTTTCCTCTTGGATTCATTTAGGAATATCTTGACACGTGCCCCCCAAAAATTGTAATCTTTCCATTATATTATATATATATATATATATATTATATATATTTATTTATTTTTATATATTTATATATATATGAAAAGTTGAATGGAGAGGGGGGTGATTATTGGTGCATATGCACCTGGGCATGAGAAGAAAGATCATGAGAGGCAAGTGTTTTGGGAGCAGCTGAATGAGTGTGTTAGTGGTTTTGATGCACGAGACCGGGTTATAGTGATGGGTGATTTGAATGCAAAGGTGAGTAATGTGGCAGTTGAGGGAATAATTGGTATACATGGGGTGTTCAGTGTTGTAAATGGAAATGGTGAAGAGCTTGTAGATTTATGTGCTGAAAAAGGACTGATGATTGGGAATACCTGGTTTAAAAAGCGAGATATACATAAGTATACTTATGTAAGTAGGAGAGATGGCCAGAGAGCGTTATTGGATTACGTGTTAATTGACAGGCGTGCGAAAGAGAGACTTTTGGATGTTAATGTGCTGAGAGGTGCAACTGGAGGGATGTCTGATCATTATCTTGTGGAGGCTAAGGTGAAGATTTGTATGGGTTTTCAGAAAAGAAGAGTGAATGTTGGGGTGAAGAGGGTGGTGAGAGTAAGTGAGCTTGGGAAGGAGACCTGTGTGAGGAAGTACCAGGAGAGACTGAGTACAGAATGGAAAAAGGTGAGAACAATGGAAGTAAGGGGAGTGGGGGAGGAATGGGATGTATTTAGGGAATCAGTGATGGATTGCGCAAAAGATGCTTGTGGCATGAGAAGAGTGGGAGGTGGGTTGATTAGAAAGGGTAGTGAGTGGTGGGATGAAGAAGTAAGAGTATTAGTGAAAGAGAAGAGAGAGGCATTTGGACGATTTTTGCAGGGAAAAAATGCAATTGAGTGGGAGATGTATAAAAGAAAGAGACAGGAGGTCAAGAGAAAGGTGCAAGAGGTGAAAAAAAGGGCAAATGAGAGTTGGGGTGAGAGAGTATCATTAAATTTTAGGGAGAATAAAAAGATGTTCTGGAAGGAGGTAAATAAAGTGCGTAAGACAAGGGAGCAAATGGGAACTTCAGTGAAGGGCGCAAATGGGGAGGTGATAACAAGTAGTGGTGATGTGAGAAGGAGATGGAGTGAGTATTTTGAAGGTTTGTTGAATGTGTTTGATGATAGAGTGGCAGATATAGGGTGTTTTGGTCGAGGTGGTGTGCAAAGTGAGAGGGTTAGGGAAAATGATTTGGTAAACAGAGAAGAGGTAGTAAAAGCTTTGCGGAAGATGAAAGCCGGCAAGGCAGCAGGTTTGGATGGTATTGCAGTGGAATTTATTAAAAAAGGGGGTGACTGTATTGTTGACTGGTTGGTAAGGTTATTTAATGTATGTATGACTCATGGTGAGGTGCCTGAGGATTGGCGGAATGCGTGCATAGTGCCATTGTACAAAGGCAAAGGGGATAAGAGTGAGTGCTCAAATTACAGAGGTATAAGTTTGTTGAGTATTCCTGGTAAATTATATGGGAGGGTATTGATTGAGAGGGTGAAGGCATGTACAGAGCATCAGATTGGGGAAGAGCAGTGTGGTTTCAGAAGTGGTAGAGGATGTGTGGATCAGGTGTTTGCTTTGAAGAATGTATGTGAGAAATACTTAGAAAAGCAAATGGATTTGTATGTAGCATTTATGGATCTGGAGAAGGCATATGATAGAGTTGATAGAGATGCTCTGTGGAAGGTATTAAGAATATATGGTGTGGGAGGCAAGTTGTTAGAAGCAGTGAAAAGTTTTTATCGAGGATGTAAGGCATGTGTACGTGTAGGAAGAGAGGAAAGTGATTGGTTCTCAGTGAATGTAGGTTTGCGGCAGGGGTGTGTGATGTCTCCATGGTTGTTTAATTTGTTTATGGATGGGGTTGTTAGGGAGGTAAATGCAAGAGTTTTGGAAAGAGGGGCAAGTATGAAGTCTGTTGGGGATGAGAGAGCTTGGGAAGTGAGTCAGTTGTTGTTCGCTGATGATACAGCGCTGGTGGCTGATTCATGTGAGAAACTGCAGAAGCTGGTGACTGAGTTTGGTAAAGTGTGTGGAAGAAGAAAGTTAAGAGTAAATGTGAATAAGAGCAAGGTTATTAGGTACAGTAGGGTTGAGGGTCAAGTCAATTGGGAGGTGAGTTTGAATGGAGAAAAACTGGAGGAAGTGAAGTGTTTTAGATATCTGGGAGTGGATCTGGCAGCGGATGGAACCATGGAAGCGGAAGTGGATCATAGGGTGGGGGAGGGGGCGAAAATTCTGGGAGCCTTGAAGAATGTGTGGAAGTCGAGAACATTATCTCGGAAAGCAAAAATGGGTATGTTTGAAGGAATAGTGGTTCCAACAATGTTGTATGGTTGCGAGGCGTGGGCTATGGATAGAGTTGTGCGCAGGAGGATGGATGTGCTGGAAATGAGATGTTTGAGGACAATGTGTGGTGTGAGGTGGTTTGATCGAGTAAGTAACGTAAGGGTAAGAGAGATGTGTGGAAATAAAAAGAGCGTGGTT
Organism: Panulirus ornatus; assembly: GCF_036320965.1. Classification (NCBI taxonomy): domain Eukaryota; kingdom Metazoa; phylum Arthropoda; class Malacostraca; order Decapoda; family Palinuridae; genus Panulirus; species Panulirus ornatus. The sequence goes on along the minus strand of NC_092259.1, from coordinate 2,827,857 downwards.
GAGAGAGCAGAAGAGGGTGTTTTGAAATGGTTTGGGCACATGGAGAGAATGAGTGAGGAAAGATTGACCAAGAGGATATATGTGTCGGAGGTGGAGGGAACGAGGAGAAGAGGGAGACCAAATTGGAGGTGGAAAGATGGAGTGAAAAAGATTTTGTGTGATCGGGGCCTGAACATGCAGGAGGGTGAAAGGAGGGCAAGGAATAGAGTGAATTGGAGCGATGTGGTATACCGGGGTTGACGTGCTGTCAGTGGATTGAATCAAGGCATGTGAAGCGTCTGGGGTAAAACCATGGAAAGCTGTGTGGGGCCTGGATGAGGAAGGGAGCTGTGGGTTCACGGGCATTCTTGCATGAGAGCTAGAGTCTGAGTGTGAACGAATATGGGGCCTTTGTTGTCTTTTCTAGGCTACCCCGACACAGCAAGGGGGGAGGGGGATGTTACTATGTGTGGCGAGGTGAATGAAAAACGGCAGGACAGTGTGCATTGAGTGATGTGTATATATGTAGGTGTTTCTGTGTGTATATATATCTGAAACATTGTGATGTATGGGTATGTATATATGCGTGTGTGGAAATGTATGTATTGGGTGGGTTGGGCATTTTTTTGTCTGTTTCATGCGCTACTCAACAAACGCGGGATGAAGCGAAAAAGCAAAATCAATTAATCGTAAATATTCCTATGAGTCCACGGGGAAAATGAACCGAACAAGTTCCGAAAGGGCACTTGGGAACTTTTCGTGATTGTTCCATTTTCCTAATGGATTCAAGGAATATTTTGATTCACGAGCCAAATTGAATCCTTTCAATATATATTCTATTATATAATATTGTAATTATATATATATATATTTTTTTTTTTTTTTTTTTTTTTTTTATACTTTGTCGCTGTCCTCCCGCGTTTGCGAGGTTCACTAGCGCAAGTAAACAGACGAAAGGAAATGGCCCAACCCCCCCCCATACACAAGTACATACACACGTTCACACACGCACCTATACATACCTACACAAGCTTTCCATGGTTACCCCAGATGCTTCACAAGCCTTGGATTCAATCCACTGACGACGTCAACCCTGTATCCACATGTCATTCACTCTATATCTTGCCCTACTTTCACCCTCCTGCATGTTCAGGCCCGATCCACACAATACCTTTTCCTCCATCTATCCACTCCATTTGGTCACCTCTTCTACCTCGTTCCCTCCACCTCCGACACATATTTCCTCTTGGTCAATCTTTCCTCACTCATCTCTCCTGTGCCCAACCATTTCAAAACACCTCTTCTGCTCTCTCAACCACGCTCTTTTTATTTCCACACGTCTCTCTCTACCCTTCGTTACTTACTCGAATCAAACCACCTCCACACCCACATTGTCCTCAAAATTCATTTCCAGCACATCCACCTCCTACGCACAACTCTATCCATAGCCACGCCTGCAACCATACAACATTGTTGGAACTACTATTCCTTCAAAATACCCCATTTTTGCTTTCCGGGATAATGTTCTCGAATTCCACACATTTTTCAAGGTCCCAAAATTTTCTCCCCTCCCCCACCCTATGATCCACTTACCGCTTCCATATATATATATATATAAAAAATTAGAAAGTTGATGGGGAAGTGGGTAATTTTGGGTTTGGCCTATGCACCGGGGAAATGAAAAGAAAGTCAAAAGGAAAAGTTTTTTTGGGGCCCTGAATGAGTGTGTAGTGGTTTTGATCCGAAAACCCGGGTTTGTGAGGGGAAAATTTGAATGCAAAGGTGAGTAATGTGGATTTTTAGGGAAAAATTTGGGTTTATACATGGGGTGTTCGGTGTTGAAAATTGGAAATGGTAAAGATTTTGTAGATTTATGTGCTAAAAAGGATGATGTTTGGAAAAAATCCCGGGTTTTAAAAAAAGCAGATATACATAAGAATCTTATGTAAGTGGAAGAGGGGCCGGAGCTTATTGGTTTACGTTTTAATTTGCCCGGCTTTGCGAAAGAGATTTTTTTGGTGTTAATTGCGGGAGGGTGCAATGGGGGGAAAGGGTCTTCTTTATTTTGGGTGGAGGCTAAGGTGATGATTTGTAGGGGTTTTTCAAAAAAGAAGAGTAAATTTTTGGGGGGGAAGAGGTGGTGAAGAAAGTGGGGTTTGGGAAGGCCCCCTGGTGGGGAATTTTCCCAAAGGAGAGCCCGGATTACAAAAGGAAAAAGGTGAGAACAATGGAAGTAAGGGGGGGTGGGGGAGGAAGGGGATGTATTTAGGGAATCAGTGAGGGAATTTCCCAAAAGATGTTTGGGGGCATAAAAAGAGTGGGGGGGGGTTGATTAAAAAGGGGTAGTGATTTGGGGGGAAATGAAGAAGAAAGAGTACTAGTGAAAAGAAAGAAGAGGCATTTGGACGTTTTTGCGGGGGGAAAAAAATGAAATTGAGTGGGGATGTATAAAAGAAAAACAGGAGGAAAGAAAAAGGGTGAAAGAGGTAAAAAAAGGGGCAAATGAGAGTTGGGGTGAGAAATCAAAAAAATTTTTGGGAGAAAAAAAAGTTTTCGGAAGGAGGTAAAAAAAAATGCTTTAAAAAAGGGAGCAAAGGGGAACTTCAGTAAAGGGGGCGAAAATGGGGGGGTGATAAAAAATTTAGGGGTTTGATTTTGAAAGGAGAGGGGTTAATGGTATTTTAAAGGGTTTGTTGAATGTGTTTGAGGGGGATAGAGTGGAAATTATGGGGGTTTTTTGGTGAGGTGGTGTGCAAAGGGGGGGGGTTGGGGAAAATGTTTGGTAAACGAGAGGAGGTAGTGAAACTTTCAAGATAAAAACCCGGCAAGGCAGAAATTTTTGGATGGTTTTCCCATTGGAATTATTAAAAAAGGGGGTGACTGTATTTTGACGGGGTTGGTAAGGTTTTTTTTAAGGGGGTTTTATGAATGCTCATGGTGGGGTGCCCTGAATTGGGGAATCCCCGGTTGCAAATGCCATTGAAAAAAGGAAAAGGGGATAAATGGTGCTCCCAAAATTTCAGAGGTATAAGTTTGTTGAGTATTCCTGGAAAATTTTAAAAGGGAGGGTTTTTGATTGAGAGGGGGAAGGCATGTACAGGCATCGAATTTGGGGGAAAACCCGGTGGGGTTTTAAAAAGTGTAGAGGATGTGTGGATCAGGTGTTTGCTTTAAGAAATTTATGTGGAAATACTTAAAAAGCAAAAGGATTTGAAAGTAGGGATTTTAAGGATTTGGGAAGCATAAAGATGGGGTTGATAAAAGGGTTTCCCCTGTGGTGGTATTAAAAAAAAAAATTTGGGGTGGGAGGAAAGTTTTTGAAAACATGAAAAGTTTTTTTTCGGGATGTAAGGCATGTGTAATTAGGAAGAGAGGGAAAATGATTGGTTTCAGTGAATGTAGGGTTTTCGGCAGGGGTGTGTATGTCTCCCGGGGGTTTAATTTGTTTATGGTGGGGTTTTTAGGGAGGTAAAAGCAAGAGTTTCGGAAAGGGGCAAGTAGAAGTCCTTTTGGGGGTGAGAGGCTTGGGAAGTGGGGTCATTGTTGTTTGCTGATGATACAGGCTGGGGGGCTGATTCATGTGAGAAACTGCAGAAACCGTGACTGAGTTTGGAAAAGTGGGGAAGAAGAAAAATTAAAGTAAATGTGAATAAGAGCAAGGTTATTAGGTTTCAGTAGGGTTGAAAGGGGGAATAATTTGGAGGTGATTTGAATGGAAAAAAAACTGGAGGAATGAAGTGTTTTAGATACTGGGAGTGGATCTGGCCCGCGGAAGGGAAACCCTGGAAGCGGAAGTGGATCATGGGGTGGGGGAGGGGCGAAAATTTGGGAGCCCTTTAAAAATGTTGGAATCGAGAATTATCCCCCGGGAAAAAAAAAATGGGTAGTTTGAAAGGAATAGTGGTTTTTAAAAAATGTTGTATGGGCGGGCGTGGGCTATGGATAGAGTTGGCGCAGGGGATGGTGTGCGGAAAAGAGATGTTTGAGGAAAATGTGGTGGGGTGGTTGATGAGTGTAACGAAAGGGTAAGAGAGATGTGTGGAAATAAAAAAAGCGTGGTTGGAGGCAGAAGGGGTGTTTTGAAATGGTTTGGGACATGGAGAGTGGTGAGGAAAGATTGACCCAAAGGGGGTTAAGTGTCGGGTGGAGGAACGAGGAGAAGAGGGAACCCAAAAGGAGGGAAAGATGGGAGAAAAGGGTTTTGGTTTATCGGGGGTGAAATGAGGAGGGGGAAAGGAGGGGAAGGTGAGTGAATTGGAGCATGTGGATACAGGGGGTTTCGTGCTGTCTGGATTGAATCAGGGCATGTGAAGCGTTTGGGGGAAACCAGGGAAGCTGTGTAGGTATGTATATTTTCGTGTGTGGGGTGTATGTCATGTGTAGGGGGGGGGGGGCCCTTTCTTTCGTCTGTTTCCTTGCCTACCTCCAAAGCGGGGGACAGGGGAAAATATAAAAAAAAAAAATTTAAATAAAATATATTTTTATATATTATATATCTTTTTTTTTTTAAACTATTCGCCATTTCCCCCGTTTTTCCCGGTAGCATTTTAAAAACGAGGGCTGGGCCCTTTTAGGGAAAACCCCACCTGGGCCCTCTCTGTTCCTTTTTTTTGAAAAATTTAAAAAAAAAATGGAGGGGAGGATTTCAGCCCCCCCTCCTCCCCCTTTTTTGTCGCCCTTTTACGAACGCAGGGGTAGTGGGAAGTATTTTTTTCCCCTACCCAGGGAAAAAAAAAAAAATTTTTTATTTTAATTTTTTAAATTATTTATTTTTTTTTTTTTTTTTTACTTTGTCGCTTTCCCCCCGCGTTTGCGAGGTACGCAAGGGAAAAAGACGAAAAAAATTGCCCAACCCCGCCTCACATGTTTTACAAAGTCCCCCACACGCAAAAATTTCATACCTACACAGTTTCATGGTTTTCCCCCAAAGCCTCAAGCCTTTTTTCAACACTACACAGTCAACCCGGGGATACACACGCCCAATTCACTTATTCCTTGCCCCTTTCACCCTCCTGCTGTTCAGGCCCATCACACAAAAACTTTTTCACTCCATCTTTCCACCTCCAATTTGGTCTCCCTCTTCTCCTTGCTCCCTCCACCTCCGACACATATATCCTCTTGGTCAATCTTTCCTCACTCATCCTCTCCATGTGCCCAAACCACTTCAAAACACCCTCTTCTGCTCTCTCAACCACGCTCTTTTTATTTCCACACATCTCTCATACCCTTACGTTACTCACTCGATCAAACCACCTCACACCACACATTGTCCTCAAACATCTCATTTCCAGCACATCCACCCTCCTGCACACAACTCTATCCATAGCCCACGCCTCGCAACCATACAACATTGTTGGAACCACTATTCCTTCAAACATACCCATTTTTGCTTTCCGAGATAATGTTCTCGACTTCCACACATTCTTCAAGGCCCCCAGAATTTTCGCCCCCTCCCCCATCCTATGATCCACTTCCGCTTCCATGGTTCCATCCGCTGCCAGATCCACTCCCAGATATCTAAAACACTTCACTTCCTCCAGTTTTTCTCCATTCAAACTCACCTCCCAATTGACTTGACCCTCAACCCTACTGTACCTAATAACCTTGCTCTTATTCACATTTACTCTTAACTTTCTTCTTCCACACACTTTACCAAACTCAGTCACCAGCTTCTGCAGTTTCTCACATGAATCAGCCACCAGAGCTGTATCATCAGCGAACAACAACTGACTCACTTCCCAAGCTCTCTCATCCCCAACAGACTTCATACTTGCCCCTCTTTCCAAAACTCTTGCATTTACCTCCCTAACAACCCCATCCATAAACAAATTAAACAACCATGGAGACATCACACACCCCTGCCGCAAACCTACATTCACTGAGAACCAATCACTTTCCTCTCTTCCTACACGTACACATGCCTTACATCCTCGATATATATATATATGAAGAGGGTGGTGAGAGTTAGTGAGCTTGGGAAGGAGACTTGTGTGAGGAAGTACCAGGAGAGAATGAGTACAGAATGGAAAAAGGTGAGAACAATGGAAGTAAGGGGAGTGGGGGAGGAATGGGATGTATTTAGGGAATCAGTGATGGATTGCGCAAAAGATGCTTGTGGCATGAGAAGAGTGGGAGATGGGTTGATTAGAAAGGGTAGTGAGTGGTGGGATGAAGAAGTAAGAGTATTAGTGAAAGAGAAGAGAGAGGCATTTGGACGATTTTTGCAGGGAAAAAATGCAATTGAGTGGGAGATGTATAAAAGAAAGAGACAGGAGGTCAAGAGAAAGGTGCAAGAGGTGAAAAAAAGGGCAAATGAGAGTTGGGGTGAGAGAGTATCATTAAATTTTAGGGAGAATAAAAAGATGTTCTGGAAGGAGGTAAATAAAGTGCGTAAGACAAGGGAGCAAATGGGAACTTCAGTGAAGGGCGCAAATGGGGAGGTGATAACAAGTAGTGGTGATGTGAGAAGGAGATGGAGTGAGTATTTTGAAGGTTTGTTGAATGTGTTTGATGATATAGTGGCAGATATAGGGTGTTTTGGTCGAGGTGGTGTGCAAAGTGAGAGGGTTAGGGAAAATGATTTGGTAAACAGAGAAGAGGTAGTAAAAGCTTTGCGGAAGATGAAAGCCGGCAAGGCAGCAGGTTTGGATGGTATTGCAGTGGAATTTATTAAAAAAGGGGGTGACTGTATTGTTGACTGGTTGGTAAGGTTATTTAATGTATGTATGACTCATGGTGAGGTGCCTGAGGATTGGCGGAATGCGTGCATAGTGCCATTGTACAAAGGCAAAGGGGATAAGAGTGAGTGCTCAAATTACAGAGGTATAAGTTTGTTGAGTATCCCTGGTAAATTATATGGGAGGGTATTGATTGAGAGGGTGAAGGCATGTACAGAGCATCAGATTGGGGAAGAGCAGTGTGGTTTCAGAAGTGGTAGAGGATGTGTGGATCAGGTGTTTGCTTTGAAGAATGTATGTGAGAAATACTTAGAAAAGCAAATGGATTTGTATGTAGCATTTATGGATCTGGAGAAGGCATATGATAGAGTTGATAGAGATGCTCTGTGGAAGGTATTAAGAATATATGGTGTGGGAGGCAAGTTGTTAGAAGCAGTGAAAAGTTTTTATCGAGGATGTAAGGCATGTGTACGTGTAGGAAGAGAGGAAAGTGATTGGTTCTCAGTGAATGTAGGTTTGCGGCAGGGGTGTGTGATGTCTCCATGGTTGTTTAATTTGTTTATGGATGGGGTTGTTAGGGAGGTGAATGCAAGAGTTTTGGAAAGAGGGGCAAGTATGAAGTCTGTTGGGGATGAGAGAGCTTGGGAAGCGAGTCAGTTGTTGTTCGCTGATGATACAGCGCTGGTGGCTGATTCATGTGAGAAACTGCAGAAGCTGGTGACTGAGTTTGGTAAAGTGTGTGAAAGAAGAAAGTTAAGAGTAAATGTGAATAAGAGCAAGGTTATTAGGTACAGTAGGGTTGAGGGTCAAGTCAATTGGGAGGTGAGTTTGAATGGAGAAAAACTGGAGGAAGTAAAGTGTTTTAGATATCTGGGAGTGGATCTGGCAGCGGATGGAACCATGGAAGCGGAAGTGGATCATAGGATGGGGGAGGGGGCGAAAATTCTTGGAGCCTTGAAGAATGTGTGGAAGTTGAGAACATTATCTCGGAAAGCAAAAATGGGTATGTTTGAAGGAATAGTGGTTCCAACAATGTTGTATGGTTGCGAGGCGTGGGCTATGGATAGAGTGGTGCGCAGGAGGATGGATGTGCTGGAAATGAGATGTTTGAGGACAATGTGTGGTGTGAGGTGGTTTGATCGAGTAAGTAACGTAAGGGTGAGAGAGATGTGTGGAAATAAAAAGAGCGTGGTTGAGAGAGCAGAAGAGGGTGTTTTGAAATGGTTTGGGCACATGGAGAGAATGAGTGAGGAAAGATTGACCAAGAGGATATATGTGTCGGAGGTGGAGGGAACGAGGAGAAGAGGGAGACCAAATTGGAGGTGGAAAGATGGAGTGAAAAAGATTTTGTGTGATCGGGGACTGAACATGCAGGAGGGTGAAAGGAGGGCAAGGAATAGAGTGAATTGGAGCGATGTGGTATACCGGGGTTGACGTGCTGTCAGTGGATTGAATCAGGGCATGTGAAGCGTCTGGGGTAAACCATGGAAAGCTGTGTAGGTATGTATATTTGCGTGTGTGGACGTATGTATATACATGTGTATGGGGGTGGGTTGGGCCATTTTCTTTCGTCTGTTTCCTTGCGCTACCTCGCAAACGCGGGAGACAGCGACAAAGGAAAAAAAAAAAATATATATATATATATATATATATATATATATATATTTTATTTTGCTTTGTCGCTGTCTCCCGCGTTTGCGAGGTAGCGCAAGGAAACAGACGAAAGAAATGGCCCAACCCACCCCCATACACAATGTATATACATACACGTCCACACACGCAAGTATACATACCTATACATCTCAATGTACACATATATATACACACACAGACACATACATTTATACCCATGCACACAATTCACACTGTCTGCCTTTATTCATTCCCATCGCCACCTCGCCACACATGGAATACCATCCCCTTCCCCCCTCATGTGTGTGAGGTAGCACTAGGAAAAGACAACAAAGGCCCCATTCGTTCACACTCAGTCTCTAGCTGTCATGTAATAATGCCCGAAACCACAGCTCCCTTTCCACATCCAGGCCCCACACAACTTTCCATGGTTTACCCCAGATGCTTCACATGCCCTGATTCAATCCACTGACAGCACGTCAACCCTGGTATACCACATCGATCCAATTCACTCTATTCCTTGCCCGCCTTTCTCCCTCCTGCATGTTCAGGCCCCGATCACACAAAATCTTTTTCACTCCATCATTCCACCTCCAATTTGGTCTCCCACTTCTCCTCGTTCCCTCCACCTCCGACACATATATCCTCTTGGTCAATCTTTCCTCACTCATTCTCTCCATGTGCCCAAACCATTTCAAAACACCCTCTTCTGCTCTCTCAACCATGCTCTTTTTATTTCCACACATCTCTCTTACCCTTACTTTACTTACTCGATCAAACCACCTCACACCACATATTGTCCTCAAACATCTCATTTCCAGCACATCCACCCTCCTGCGCACAACTCCATCCATAGCCCATGCCTCGCAACCATACAAAATTGTTGGAAGCACTATTCCTTCAAACATAGCCATTTTTGCTTTCCGAGATAATGTTCTCGACTTTGTGATCGGGGCCTGAACATGCAGGAGGGTGAAAGGAGGGCAAGGAATAGAGTGAATTGGAGCGATGTGGTATACCGGGGTTGACGTGCTGTCAGTGGATTGAATCAAGGCATGTGTATGGGGGTGGGTTGGGCCATTTCTTTCGTCTGTTTCCTTGCGCTACCTCGCAAACGCGGGAGACAGCGACAAAGAAAAAAAAAAAAAAATATATATATATATATATATATATATATATATATATATATATATATAGTTGAGAGTAAATGTGAATAAGAGCAAGGTTATTAGGTACAGTAGGGGTGAGGGTCAAGTCAATTGGGAGGTGAGTTTGAATGGAGAAAAACTGGAGGAAGTGAAGTGTTTTAGATATCTGGGAGTGGATCTGTCAGCGGATGGAACCATGGAAGCGGAAGTGGATCATAGGGTGGGGGAGGGGGCGAAAATTTTGGGAGCCTTGAAAAATGTGTGGAAGTCGAGAACATTATCTCGGAAAGCAAAAATGGGTATGTTTGAGGGAATAGCGGTTCCAACAATGTTGTATGGTTGCGAGGCGTGGGCTATGGATAGAGATGTGCGCAGGAGGATGGATGTGCTGGAAATGAGATGTTTGAGGACAATGTGTGGTGTGAGGTGGTTTGATCGAGTAAGTAACGTAAGGGTAAGAGAGATGTGTGGAAATAAAAAGAGCGTGGTTGAGAGAGCAGAAGAGGGTGTTTTGAAATGGTTTGGGCACATGGAGAGAATGAGTGAGGAGAGATTGACCAAGAGGATATATGTGTCGGAGGTGGAGGGAACGAGGAGAAGAGGGAGACCAAATTGGAGGTGGAAAGATGGAGTGAAAAAGATTTTGTGTGATCGGGGCCTGAACATGCAGGAGGGTGAAAGGAGGGCAAGGAATAGAGTGAATTGGAGTCATGTGGTATACAGGGGTTGACGTGCTGTCAGTGGATTGAATCAAGGCATGTGAAGCGTCTGGGGTAAACCATGGAAAGCTGTGTAGGTATGTATATTTGCGTGTGTGGACGTGTGTATGTACATGTGTATGGGGGGGGGGGTTGGGCCATTTGTTTCGTCTGTTTCCTTGCGCTACCTCGCAAACGCGGGAGACAGCGACAAAGTAAAAAAAAAAAAAAAAAAAAAAATATATATATATATATATATATATATATATATATATATATATATATATATATATATATATATGTTTAATTTGTTTATAGATGAGGTTGTTAGGGAGGTGAATGCAAGAGTTTTGGAAAGAGGGGCAAGTATGCAGTCTGTTGTGGATGACAGAGCTTGGGAAGTAAGTCAGTTCTTGTTCGCTGATGATACAGTGCTGGTGGTTAATTCATGTGAGAAACTGCAGAAGCTGGTGACTGAGTTTGGTAGAGTGTGTGAAAGAAGAAAGTTGAGAGTAAATGTAAATAAGAGCAAGGTTATTAGTTACGGTAGGGTTGAGGGACAAGTCACTTGGGAGGTAAGTTTGAATGGAGAAAAACAGGAGGAAGTGAAGTGTTTTAGATATCTTGGAGTGGATTTGGCAGCGGATGGAACGATGGAAGCAGAAGTGAATCATAGGGTGGGGAAGGGGCGAAAGTTCTGGGAGCGTTGAAGAATGTATGGAAGTCAAGATCATTATTTTGAAAAGCAAAAGTGGGTATGTTTGAAGGAATAGTGGTTCCAACAATGTTATATGGTTGTGAGAAGTGGGCTATAGACAGAGTGGCGCGGAAGAGGGTGGATGTGCTGGAAATGAGACGTTTGAGGACAACATGTGGTGTGAGGTGGTTTGATCGAGTAAGTAATGAAAGGGTGAGAGAGATGTCCGGTACTAAAAATAGTGTGGTTAAGAGAGCAGAAGAGGGTGTTTTAAAATGGTTTGGTCACATAGAGAGAATGAGTGAGGAAAGATTGACAAAGAGGATATATGTCTCAGAGGTGAGGGAACGAGAAGTGGGAGACCAAATTGGAGGTGGAAAGATGGAGTGAAAGAGATTCTGAGTGATCAGGGCCTAAACATGCAGGAGAGTGTAAGGCGTGGAAGTGCAAGGAATAGAGTGAATTGGAACGATGTGGTATACCGTGGTCGATGTGCTGTCAGTGGATTGAACCAGGGCATGTGAAGTGTCTGGGGTAAACCATGGAAAGTTTTGTGGGGCCTGGATGTGGAAAGGGAGCTGTGGTTTTCCACTTCCAGGCCCCACAAAACTTTCCATGGTTTACCCCAGATGCTTCACATGCCCTGGTTCAATCCATTGACAGCACGTCAACTCCGGTATACCATATCGTTCCAATTTACTCTATTCCTTGCGCACCTTTCACTCTTCTGCATGTTCAGGCCCCGATTGCTCAAAATCTGTTTCACTCCATCCTTCCACCTCTAGTTTGGTCTCCCACTTCTCCTCGTTCCCACCACCTCTGACAGGTATATCCTCTTTGTCAATCTTTCCTCACTCCATTCCTGTAGCCACCCCGCCACACATGAAATGGTACCCCCTCCCCTGTGCGCATGCAAGGTAACGCTAGGAAAAGACACGCTCAGTCTCTAGTTGTCATGTGTAATGCATCGAAACCATAGCTCCCTTTCCACATCTAGGCCCCACAAAACTTTCCATGGTTTACCCTAGACGCTTCACATGCCGTGGTTCAATCCATTTATTATTATACTTAATTGCTGTTTCATGTGTCAGTGAGGTAGCGCAAGGAAACAGACGAAGAATGTCCCAACCCCTCATATACACATATATATATACATAAATGCCCATACACATATACATACACAGACACATACATATATACACATGTACATATACTTTCTGCCTTCACCCATTCCCATAGCCACCCCACCATACAGGAAATAGCATTCCCCCTCCAGTGAGGTAGCACCAGGAAAAGACAAAAAAGGCCACATTCGTTCACACTTAATCTCTAGCTGTCATGTATAATGCACTGAAACCACAGCTTCCTATCCACATCCATACAAGTATGAATATGTACATAAGTATGTGATGTTCACATATGTGTATGTATATGTTGATATGTATATGTGTGTATGTGGGTATTTATGTATATATATGTGTATATGATTGCATACACAGACGAATGGGCCATTCTTCCTTTGTTTCCTGGTGCTACCTCACTCCCTGCATGACTCCTTCTTCTGTTTCCCCTTTTAGAAAGTTCAAATACAAGGAGGGGAGGGTTTCTAGCCCCTGCTCCCTATCATATGCCCTCTCCAGATCCATAAATGCTACATACAAATCCATGGGTTTTTCTAAGTATTTTTCACATGCATTCTTCAAAGCAAACACCTGATCCACACATCTTCTACCACTTCTGAAGCCACATTGCTCTTGTCCAATCTGAGAGAGAGAGAGAGAGAGAGAGAGAGAGAGAGAGAGAGAGAGAGAGAGAGAGAGAGAGAGAGAGAGAGAGGGGAAATATAAGTACCATCCTTTCTGTGAATGTTTTGGTATTTATATATGGTTTTTATATACTGTAAATTATGCCTTCTTTGTTCAGGTTACCTATTGTGCAAGGTGGTACCTTCAGCTTCCTTGTTCCCACCATAGCCATTCTATCCACCTCCTTTGAATCTTGTGACAAGATTCCACTGCTCAACATGACTATGGCAGAGCGAGAGGAGGTGTGGCAGGTCCGCATGAGGGAGATCCAGGGTGCCATTGCTGTTTCTGCCATCTTTCAAGTCATTGTTGGGTTCACAGGTAAGTTTCAAGTCCCTAGTAAGAGAACTTAGGCAAGTAGAATATGTGAACTAAATCTGTGAGTGCTGTGCAGTGCCTGTATGTAATACGGATTACATCAAAAGAACCATAGCATCCCCATAGAGTACATTTGCTTACCAAGAGCAGGTCACTCATTTTCATAATGCATAACTTTATTCTCACTCATCTTCAGTATGAATTTTTTAACTAATGTCTCTGATTTATTCTTTATATGTGTTCATATCATATTGTTCTTCTTGTAGCTCCATCCATTAGCAAAGCAAATGGAAAAATTTTACCACCCAAATTGGCTTATCTATATTGTCTCTTACCACAGCAGTATAGTGGTGACTTTGATACCATGAACACTGTAGTCTTCAAAGTAACATAAATTTCAACCTAATAAAACACTTTCCATTTTGTATAGAGCTTATGCTTACTCAATTTATATAAATTTATATAAATCTTTAAATGTTATAGTTATACTTAGGGTAATTAACCCTTCTGGGACAGCAGATTTCTAAAAATGTATACCCAAAGATGGCAGAATCATTGCAATACTTTAAAGAGTGAAAAACAAGTATTTTAAGCATTTTAACCAATGCCAGTCATATAAACCTTGCCACATTGATGATTAGACCTTGCTGCACCACAAAGGTCCATTAATCTTCCTGCCATCTTCATGAGGGTATACTGAGTGACCCCAGCATATGATCCTTCCTTTAATTTAACAGCTTGTTCTTTGAAATTGGGTGTTTCTTAAGTAGTATGTTCATAATCACTCCATGGTGTATTGACATGAGTAAATAAGATAGTTTTCTGTTTTCATTAGCTGAACAACAGATAATCTTGTTTGTTTACAATGCATAGTATGGTTAGGACCTGGGTGGAGGGTAATTGAGCCTTGCTGGTATCTATTCATGCCTTTTGATAAGTAAAGGAAGTAAGACATCCTTCAAACAGTCAAAAGAAATTATGCCAAAAGCATTACGCACATTATGAAAGTTTTAGATGACATTCCAGTAAAATCAGGGGATAAGGATAACAAAATAAGTCTTAGGTTTCCTTGTAAAACTAAAGTACATTTTAAGAGATTCATCTTCACTAGCTTATGAAGAGCCTTACCATTGAGATTTTAACTTCTCTCTCTGTCTGTCTCAGGAACTGCTCATGACTTAGTTGGAACAGTAATCTCATTATCATCCCCCATACTAGCCTCTGCTCAATATAGTATTTCTTTCTAACTTGCTGATTTCACCTTTCTCAGTTGGTGACCATTAGTATTCGTATTTTCTTTATATGTAGGTCCTGAATATATTCATCAATTTTCTGTCTTATGTGGTGAAAGTTCACTTTATCACTCGTCTCATTCCTCCCGTTACTTGTCCTTGCTTAGTGCACTGATGAAGCTTCAACAAATGTGCTGCAGCATATGAAGGCTAGGAATAGAGATGATAATTGCTGTCTCTATTATCATTTTTAGCTAATTATGCTATGTGCATGGCAACTATTAATTGGTCATTTGCATTATCAGTGGTCATTTGCCCGTAAGCTTATGGGGTGCTCTAATTCTGTTAGTGTAATTAATCAGCTTCCTACCGTATACCTTATCAGGTATGCTGATATTTATAATTTCTCTGGAATTTTTTTTTTATTTCAGTCACCTGGAAGACTGTCACATTTATATACTCATATTTTTATTTGTTTATTTATTATACTTTGTCGCTGTCTTCCGTGTTATCGAGGTAGCGCAAGGAAACAGACGAAAGAATAGCCCAACCCACCCACATGCACATGTATATGCATAAACGCCCACACATGCACATATACATACCTATACATTTCTACGTATACATACATAAATATATACATATATAGACATGTACATATTCATACTTGCTGCCTTGTCCATTCCTGTCGCCACCCCGCCGCACATGAAATGGCACCCCCCTCTCCCTGCGTGCGTGCAAGGTAGTGCTAGGAAAAGACTCAGTCTCTAGCTGTCATGTGTAATGCACTGAAACCACAGCTCCCTTTCCACATCCATGCCCCACAAAACTTTCTATGGTTTACCCCAGACTCTTCACATGCCCTGGTTCAATCCTTTGACAGCACATCGACCCTGGTATACCACTTTGTTCCAGTTCAGTCTATTCCTTGCACACCTTTCACCCTCCTATATGTTCAGGCCCCGATCGTTTAAAATCTTTTTTCACTCCATCCTTCCACCTCCAATTTGCTCTCCCACTTCTCCTCGTTCCCTCCACCTCTGATACATATATCCTCTTTGTCAATCTTTCCTTGCCCATTCTCTCCATGTGACCAAACCATTTCAGTACACCCTCTTCTGCTCTCTCAACCTCATTCTTTTTATTACCACACATCTCTCTTACCCTTTCATTACTAACTTGATCAAAACCACCTCACACCACATATTGTCCTCAAACATCTCATTTCCAACACATCCACCCTCGTTCGCACAACCCTCTCTATAGCCCATGCCTCGGAGCCATATAACATTGTTAGAACCACAATTCTTCAGACATACCCATTTTTGCTTTCTGAGATAATGTTCTCGCCTTCCACACATTCTTCAATGCTCCCAGAATCCTCCCTCCCTCCCCCACCCTGTGACTCACTTCTGCTTCCATATTTACTTTCCATATCTATTTAGCTGTAGCTTTAATTCACTTTTTAGAATTTCATTCAGCATTTCATGTCATTTCTTTAGTTGCATTATTAGTGTTTTTATCTCCTTTGCAGTCTCTCTATTTTCCAGAACTTTCAAGACCTCTAATTCATCTGGAGCAGTACATTACTTACTTATTCATACCCTGCCATTTCTAGTAAGTTTTTTGAATTACTCCAGACTTTCTTGTACAAACTTTTTTCTTTGTCACAGGCAATCTTTCAGGCTTGTCTTTTACACCTTGCATATGACAGATAGTTGTGCACCAATAGATAGTGTTTGACAGAGGACGTTGGGTATGAGACCACAAATATTGCAGAAATGGAAAGAAAAAGCCAGTTTTATGAGTTGCGTTGATACAGATGGAAAGGGTCCCAAAATAGCTTGTTATCCTTCCTTAGATTTTCACTTATTACATTTCTAAGGTCTTTGTTTCCTTCCATTATTCATATATATACACTGATTTTTTTTTCATGAGTAGATACTCTACATTATTTATCCTTCCATTCATCCAATTTTTGGGATAGTCAGTTTCCGTCTACCTTCTTTCATTCATTGATCAACTTTATTAAATCATTCCACCATCCTGATCTACTGTCACCACAATCTTTTCTTACAAGCACACCATAGTAATACAACTTTGACATAGTGGTATCACTAGTCTAGGAGAACTAAATATGTGAGGGTCACCTGAATTGCCATCAAGCATCTGGAACTCACTTCATCTGTGTTGATACAGCTTCTGAGACTAGCTTTTTCTCTCCATTTCAGAAGTATTTGTGGCCCCAAGCCCAATCTCACTCTGTCACATACTGTCTGACTTGTGTGTGTGACCTCACTGAAATTGAACTTTACAAGGCTGTCTTTTTCCCTTGTCTGATACGTCTCTAACTATAATTTTAAATTTGTTTCTGCTTCAGGGTTGGTGCTTGTGCTTTCTATCTATCTATTCTATTATACTTTGTTGCTGTCTCCTGCATTAGCGAGGTTGCGCAAGGAAACAGACGAAAGAATGGCCCAACCCATCCACATACACATACATACACACCCGCACATGCACTTATATATACCTATACATTTCAGTCTATACATACATATACATACACAGACATATACATATATATATACATGTACATATTCATACTTGCTACCTTTATTCATTCCTGTCGCCACCCCACCACACATGAAATAGCATCCCCTTTCCCCCACGAGGTAGCACAAGGAAAAGACAAAAGGCCACATCCATTCACACTCAGCCTCCAGCTGTCATGTGTAATGCACCGAAACCACAGCTCCCTTTCCACATCCAGGCCCCACAACACTTTCCATGGTTTACCCCAGATGCTTCACATGCCCTGGTTCAGTCCATTGACAGCACGTCGACCCTGGTATACCACATCGTTCCAATTCACTCTATTCCTTGCATGCCTTTCACCCTCCTGTATGTTCAGTCCCTGATCACTCAAAATTTTTTTCACTCCATCTTTCCACCTCCAATTTGGTCTCCCACTTCTCCTTGTTCCCTCCACCTCTGACACATATATCCTCTCTGTCAATCTTTCCTCACTCATCCTCTCCATGTGACCAAACCATTTCAGTACACCCTCTTCTGCTTTCTCAACCACACTCTTTTTATTACCACACATCTCTCTTACCCTTTCATTACTTACTTGATCAAACCACCTCACACCACATATTGTCCTCAAACATTTCATTTCTAACACATCCACCCTCCTCTGCACAACCTTATCCGTAGCCCACGCCTCGCAACCATATAACATTGTTGGAACCACTATTCCTTCAAACATACCCAATTTTTCTCTCCAAGATAACGTTCTTGCCTTCAACACATTGTTCAACGCTCCCAGAACGTTTGCTCCCTCCCCCACCCTGTGACTCACTTCCACTTCCATGGTTCCATCCATTGCCAAATCCACTCTCAGATATCTAAAACACTTCACTTCCTCCAGTTTTTCTCCATTCAAACTTCCCTCCCAGTTGACTTGTCCCTCAACCCTACTGAACCTAATAACCTTGCTCTTATTCACATTTACTCTCAGCTTTCTTTCACACACTTTACCAGACTCAGTCACCAGCTTCTGCAGTTTCTCACCCGAATCAGCCACCAGTGCTGTATCATCAGCAAACAACTTACTTACTTACTTCCCAACCCCTCTCATTGTGTTTTCTGTCATACAACAACACACATTCTTGTTGGTTGAATGTTGTCTGCCAACTTTGAAGCCATTTTGCTCAGTTTTTTTATACTCTTTATAGCTGCTTTCATGTTTCATTTATTTACCTCTCAGTTTCTACATTTACAACTTTTTGACTACATGACCTTCTGGCACAAATCATTGGCGTCTTCACATTCATGAACTGAAATTCTCTTTGCAGATTTCAGTATACACTACTTATTGGCGTTGTTGTACTGTGGGTGATCCTGATGGAGTTATGGCATTTTCTTTTTCCCTCCTAGAAGAGATATTTGAATGCAGTTATCATGACCACTCCTTCCACAAACTCCACCTTATTTTTACCTCTGAACCCTCCGTCTCTACATACACTTGTTTTGTCCACCGTAGAGGCCCCTCTGCCTTAACCTATCTCTGTTGCTTCCAGTTGTTCACATGGACCCACAGTTCTTCCCCTCAAAATGCAAACTCTGGCAATTAGGGAGAGTTCATTGGTCATCCTTGCATGTCTATTATACCATACTAAGTTTCCTTGGGACCAGTATTGCATTGTCAGTAGGATCTCCCAGCCTTCACACTTATTAACCATATAGCTGAGGTCATCTTGGCTGGAATTAAGTCCAGGGTGATTGAATTTAGCTGGGTTGAATGTTTTACTTATGTTCATTACAATCTTTAGGTGTCCCATCTCATGTGCTCATTCCTTGGTCTTTGTTTTACATTTGTCTGGATTCAGTCTACTTCTGTTCCTTCCCAGTCTCCAAAATAGAAATTAAAGCCTCTATTTCATCTAATTGTTGGCTTGAGATTCTAAAGGTTTTTCAAGATTGACTGATTGATTGATTGTATTGAGTTTGGAATGTCATTAATCATTAAGGAGATTGCATTTTATTGTAGGTTAATCAAGTATAGTAATTACTTGGGGACACTGAATAATGAATTTTTGTATGATTAGACAATTAATCATCCTTCAAAAATGTCTCATTATGTATTAAATAGAATAACAAATGTTCTGTTGGTCCACTGGCCAACAGAGGACTGAATCTTTTTTTATCTTTTTAGGAATTATTGGCTTCCTTCTGAAGTGGATTACTCCCCTTGCCATTGTCCCTACAGTAGCACTGGTAGGACTCTCACTTTTTGATGTGGCAGCATCCAAAGCAGCAGAAAACTGGGGTGTTTCTTTCATGTAAGTTTTGGTAGAAATTTCTTTTAGTTTTATAGTTAAATGTCAAACAGGATTATGGAATGTGTAAATTGGTTGAGATCTGAGTTGTGTGATCATTAATGAAACCCACATCAGATACTGATTCTTGCATATTATTTTAAGATACCTTGTAAGGTTTTTATGATACCTCTCTTTTTCTCCCACCCTTTCTCCCAGGACAATGGCATTGATGATCCTGTTTTCACAGTACCTGCGAAATGTAGCTCTTCCCATTCCCACCTACAAGAAAGCTTCTGGCACTGGCTTCTCTCGGATCTACATCTTCAAGCTCTTCCCGGTAGGATAGATGTCTTTTGAAGCAAAATGTCCATTATTTTGGCAATTTTCACCTAGATAAAACCATAGAAGTGTCTCTAGATACTGTGTCATAGATTATCTGAAATTTTAGAAATATAAGCAAATTTGGATCCTTCAGGCCATTGCCTGTTTGCCTCTGCAGGCGAATGACAGAATGGCATTGTTTTTTGTTTTTTCATCTTCAAAACTCCCATATTTGTAGCACAACATTATTGCTTAGCAAATTTTCTTGATGTTTGACCCCAGTAGCCAGGGATGAATAATTGGCAGCTGTGTATTGGTGTTTGTTGTCATGCATCTAGTAACTTCCTACTCATAGAGGATGTGATATAATAATGTCTAATATTTTCCAAAAAGTAAATCAGCCAAGCAGTTAGCAATTTCTATTCTGCCAAAGGGATGGAGGAATTATTGACAGTTGTATACCATATAGGAGTTAATTGCCATGCATCTTCTGCTTCCTCAGCTTATATACATACAGACAGGACTGCTTTTTTTTTATAGAGATTTATATTCATTGCTGTCCTCCAGTTTATTTCTCTCCTACTAGATGACTGATTTTCAATCTAGGTGCAGAAGATATCTCCTTGGGATGCCACAAAAGTTTTCATTCATAATGATAACTTTTTCAAGCATTTCCTGCATGAGGAAGGGAGCACCATGAACAAATGACTGTACCTGAGAGATGAAAAAAATCCTCCCTTAGTTCCCTCTTCTGACCCACCTTTTAGAAAGTAATACAGGAGAGAAGGATATCTAGCACCCACCCCTCGTAGATGCTTTTTGTGATATGCAGGGAATATGTGGACAGTATTCTTTCTCCCCTATCCCCAGGAGTAAGATTATCATAAGATACCATATTTTTCTCTTACATAAGAGCAGAAATTTGGCAGTTTTCCTGTTTTTGCTCTATATTATGTTCCTTTTTTCATGTGAAGAAAATCCCTTAGTGTCAAATTGGTGAAATTTAAGGAATTTAACAGTCTCTGTGCTTTACTGTTCTTTTCCATTTACATGTTTTATTAAACTTTGATACATTTCCCATCAAATTATGTGATGACACTTAAGCAAGGTGCCACATTACATGTGTAATACTGCTACAGGTACACCACTGATTTTCCAGCACTCTCAGGTTCCAAAGCCTTGTTGGATTAACCATTTTGCCAGACCAACCGTGGTTACTTATTAATAATTCATCAACACACTTCTAACCCACTAATTATACATCTCCCATGTGTCTAAGGTATACCATGGACTGCTAGAAATTCAAATTAAACAAATATTAAATGTTTGAGCTCCCTAAGATGGTAAGTTTGTTCTTAGATTGTTTGAATCCAGTGGCGTATATTGGGTATGGCAGGTAGGGCAGGTACCCTGGGCACCACTTGAAGGGGGGGTGCCAGTGTTGTAATGGCATCCTGGATCCAGACAATTATTTGGATCTTAAAGATTTAGATTTCTTGACCATGAAAACATATCGTTGGCATTTTGAATCACATTCATATCATTATTAGTTCAATAGCTATTCACAAATATTGATATTTCCATAATGGCGTCCTAGATCCAGACAATGATTCAGATCACTCCCAAAATGTAATCAATTGGTCCTTGTGTTATTTCTGACTTTCCCTGAAACTTTCAACAAAATTTGTTCATAACTTTTGTTGAAAGTTGCTTACAGACAAACAAACACACTGAAAACAGTCTCCTTGGCGGAAGTATTTTATTTATTTATTTTTTATTTTGCTTTGTCACTGTCTGCCGCGTTAGCGAGGTAGTGCAAGGAAACAGACGAAAGAATGTCCCAACCCACCCACATACACATGTATATACATACACGTCCACACATGCAAATATACATACCTATACATCTCAGCGTATACATATATATACACACAGAGACATATACATATATACTCATGTACATAATTCATACTGTCTGCCTTTATTCATTCCCATTGCCACCTCGCCACACATGAAATAACAACCCCTTCCCCCCTCGTGTGTGCGAGGTAGCACTAGGAAAAGACAACAAAGGCCCCATTCGTTCACACTCAGTCTCTAGCTGTCATGTAATAATGCACCGAAACCACAGCTCCCTTTCCACATCCAGGCCCCACAGAACTTTCCATGGTTTACCCCAGACGCTTCACATACCCTGGTTCAATCCATTGACAGCACGTCAACCATGGTATACCACATTGTTCCAATTCACTCTATTCCTTGCCTGCCTTTCACCCTCCTGCATGTTCAGGCCCCCAATCCCTCAAAATCTTTTTCACTTCATCTTTCTACCTCCAATTTGGTCTCCCACTTCTCGTTCCCTCCACCTCTGACACATATATCCTCTTGGTCAATCTTTCCTCACTCATTCTCTCCATGTGACCAAACCATTTCAAAACACCCTCTTCTGCTCTCTCAACCACACTCTTTTTATTTCCACACATCTCTCTTACCCTTACATTACTTACTCGTTCAAACCACCTCACACCACATATTTTCCTCAAACATCTCATTTCCAGCACATCCACCCTCCTGCGCACAACTCTATCCATAGCCCACGCCTCGCAACCATACAACATTGTTGGAACCACTATTCCTTCATTCCTTCAAACATACCCATTTTTCCTTTCCGAGATAATGTTCTCGACTTCCACACATTCTTCAAGGCTCCCAGAATTTTCGCCCCCTCCCCCACCCTATGATTCATATCGCTTCCATGGTTCCATCCGCTGCCAAATCCATTCCCAGATATCTAAAACACTTCACTTCCTCCAGTTTTTCTCCATTCAAACTTACCTCCCAATTGACTTGACCCTCAACCCTACTGTACCTAATAACCTTGCTCTTATTCACATTTACTCTTAACTTTCTTCTTTCACACACTTTACCAAACTCAGTCACCAGCTTCTGCAGTTTCTCACATGAATCAGCCACCAGCGCTGTCTCATTAGCGAACAACAACTGACTCACTTCCCAAGCTCTCTCATGCACAACAGACTGCACACTTGCCCCTCTTTCCAAAACCCTTGCATTCACCTCCGTAACAACCCCATCCATAAACAAATTAAACAACCATGGAGACATCACACACCCCTGCCGCAAACCTACATTCACTGAGAACCAATCACTTTCCTCCCTTCCTACACGTACACGTGCCTTACATCCTCGATAAAACTTTTCACTGCTTCTAACAGCTTGCCTCCCACACCATATACTCTTAATACCTTCCACAGAGCATCTCTATCAACTCTATCATATACCTTCTCTAGATCCAAACATATGGTGTCATATGTTTGGACAGGAGCGCATTTTCAGTGCTTGCCATAGGCGCTATTTCCCCTAGATATGCCCCTGTTTGAATCCTGTGGGGTCTTCTTTGTCTTCTGTTGTCAGTGTTTTCCTAGGTGTGCATCGCTAGAATAATGCAGTTTTGTATGCATTATACACCTGCTCGGGACCGAGATGCTCGTCAGCTACAAGTTTCATAAATTCGTCCACATACTCGACAGCTCCTTCGTGGTTTGCAGACTGTTTTTCTCCACACACTTTATTCATGGAAATTCCATGATGCTTCTCGAATCTTTGGAGCCATCCTTCACTATAATCACGCTCGTGTAATTTAAGTTTTTTATGGAACAACTTAGCTTGGTCCATTATCATGCTACCTGACAAGTCCACTCCAATGCTCTTGAAACCATTCCATCATCACTCGATCATGCTCAGTACTCTTACTATTTTTCATAGTTTTTCTAATCGTCATTTGCTTCTTGGAATCGCTGTCTGCATAAAATTTCAATATTTTCTCCCTTTGCTTCTTTATACCATAAACAGTTGATGAACCAATACTGGAGATGTCGCACAGCTTACACACCGAAACACCATGTTCCATTTTTTTCAACAGTTCTACTTTATCTTGGATCGATATGGATTGGTGTTTATGTTTGACACCACGACTGGCACTCTTATATGTCTTAGAAGCCATAGTTAGGGTTAGATTTAAGCAAAATAAGCTAAGAATCTCCCAGAATTGCAGTATCACCACCGAGTGCAGTGTAAAGAATGTAAATAAGTGTGCCATAGCTACACACAACGCCATCTGTGGCCGCCAAGTAAACTAGTCTGGTGGCCATGGTAATTTCAAGTTCCCCACGCAATTTTGTCCAGACTAAAAGAGATGTCGAACCATCAGTTGCTGGAAAATGGGTGGTGTACCTGTGGTGAACATCATGACTTGCTTTAGGAGTATTATAATAAGAAAATATGTAGTGAAAAAAGATCATTGTGGATAATTGTATTGAGAAGAGAAAATATGATTACAGTATTGAAGATGATGTGACAGTCAGAGGTGGAAATGTTTGAGAAAAAGATGTCTAATTTTACAGTTAGCAAGACATAAGCATCTGAGAAAACCAAGAAAATTTATCACTTTCACATGGGGTTCACTTGGTGCAGTGATGAACTTGATCCTGTTTGAGAATGTCTTGTCTTTGAAGAAAAATTGTCTGATGAGGCATTGGTACCTAGCAGCTAAAGAGACACTTCCCTATGAAACATAGATATCAGTTGGACATACCCAAGGACTACTTCAGGAGACTGTTGTATGGTGGAAAACAGCAGACCTTGAATTATGCTAAGAAAAGTAAAAACTTAATGCAAAAGACAAGAGGCCAGCTACTGTATTAAGAAGCAGAACTGTTTGCTAGGAATAGAACCTAATTGCCAAGAAATAAATCCTCCCTGGACAGTGTTTGAAAACGGAGAAAAGAAGGTGAAACAAAATTTTTCTCATTGACAGTACCTTCAGCAGATAGATTCATGGTTTTTAGCTGGCATTAAGGGTAATATTTACAAGATTAAAAGAATACAAAGTGAAATGTATTTACTCAAGTGGATGATTCGACAGATATTAGTGGGAAGGTTCAATTATTGGTGTTTATTAATCACTCTGATGATGGTGAAAAAGCAGAACAGGTTTTTTGTCACAGCTTAAAGAAATCAGTTATTTTCATATGGAAATTCTGTGCATGAACTTCCACAGATAGTGTTCCTTCAGTAGCTGAGTCATTAAAAGGATTTGTGACTTTAGGAATAAGATAAATTGTTGATAATTATTCTTTAAAAACATTAGAACATGACTTCAAAACTGTGCTAGACAAAATTGTGAAAATTCTGAGCTACATTGAAAGCAGACCATCTTAGTCATGCTCATTTTTATCAACTTTTTAAGAAATTTGTTCTAATTTTAAGGGAAAGAAATTCATATTTTCATAACTCTTGAGAATTTTAAGTGAAAGAATTTCATATTTTCTTAGCTCCTGAGAATTTTAAGTGAAAGAAATACATATTTTCTTAACTGTTGAGATGAAAGAACAGTGTTTCCTTTTACTGGGTGGCAAAACTTTTTCTGCTAAGTTATCGTACCTCTTAGATGATTATGAGCTTTTAAACAAAGAAACTAGACTGTAGTATGTACGATAAGAGCAGAAATATCCTGTCTTCTTTTGTTAAGATCAATGATTTGAAAGAGAAGTAAAGAATTTGGAAAGTGATAGTGAAAGAGGGCACTGATGGCTTGCAAGCATCTCAAAACGCTGGAAAAGAAAATAAGCTGGTACTTTCCAAGAACTGCATAAACACACGACTGAAACTAATTGAAGATTCCTTTCATTGAAGCTACATTAAACCAATTGCATCATTGTCTCACAGGGGAAGAGGAGTTAACTGAAATTCTCACTGATGGCACTTTGAAGTTAAAGCACTTAGAAATGGCTCCTAACGTATTTTGGACACAGATTAAAGATGAATGCCCTTAAATAGGGAATTAGGCTTTTGTAATCTTGCTTCAGTTTTTCTCTTCTTTAGCTAGAGTTCTCCACACTCATGAACATAAAGAGAGCCAAAAAAGGGAAGATTATAAATGTTCAATCAATCAATCAGTTTATCTATCTATCTATGTCTGTATCTATCTATCTCTATATATCTCTGATACCCTTTCCCTCTGGGAACCCCCTCAAGGGGGTGGCCATGGCAAAAGAGTCTTCATAACTGGTGAACTCCACTTCTGCTTCTTAGTGTTTCACCCATAACAGACCACTGACACGGCAGCTCTAATGCAAAGTTGCCAGCGGCTCCTACTAAATGTTCCTACCAACTATTAGTACCTACTATGTCTACCTATGTTCCAGCCTGTTACTTCTACCTGATGCTACCTAATGTTTGTCCAAAATTCCAAGATATGAAAAGGATGTTTTTGGTCTTCATACATATTTGCCTTTTCCCACATCAGCAAGTTAGTGTCAAGAACAAAGGATTAACCCTTAGAGGGAAAATCCTCTCTTGGCCCCATTCTCTGTTCTTTCTTTTCAAAATGTTAAAACTGGAGGGGAGGATTTCCAGATTTTAAGATTGTATTTGTATTTGCAGCATTAGAAGTTTCTTTGAATTGACTGACAGCTGAAATTGCAGCAAGTGGTTACATGAACACACACTTTTTCAAAGACATATGGATTCCATTTCACCATTGTAATTAAAACCATGGCTGTCATATACCTTCTTGACACAGTGATAATCATGGAAATGGATTAGGGATGCTACAAAGTATGATATATGAGTTTAGGGTGCCATTAGTGAAAAAAAGTTGAAAATCACTGTTCCAGGTATTTAGTTATTTTTCTCATATTTGCTCTCTCCCTTCCACTTTTTTGCACACTCCCTTATTCCTTTTGATCTCTTCCCTTCCACACACTTGTTTATCAATCTTTCCAAATTCATATGATATTACTGTGTACTCTGTGCTTCTTCCTTTTGTGCTGTTTCCAACACCCTCCCTATTTATGGTCATCTTCAGCCCTTTGTGCTTCTTGTAGTAGATTCAGCTTATTTTATTACTAACACCTTTCCTTCTCTTTCCAGGTGTTGCTGGCAATCGTGTTGTCATGGGGATTGTGTGCCATTCTAACAGCAGCAGGCGTTTTACCTGAGGGGAGCAAAGCTCGGACAGATCTAACCACAAACCTCCTGAACAACTCACCATGGATCAGGGTTCCCTATCCAGGTGTGTATTGAGTGGGTCATATGTTCTTCTGTTGTCATTTACAAGACTTCTAGAGGTAACCACAACTGTGACCCACAGTTGATACCTGTTCTCAGGCAGATAGTCATTTATTTCCTCCTGTCAATCTTTTGATATGCATAAAACCTTGATTATATGCTCCATGTTTCATAAACAAATTGGCATTGCCAGTGGTGAGCAGTTCTTTGAAAGATGCAAAGAAAAAGCAACAAGAGATCATACCAAGGAACTGCATAAAAAGACGTAGAGTAGTACTATTAGAGCACTCCAATAGAATTGTAGATGAATGAATTAAGATAAGCTGTGAATTCTGTCACTTTACAGAAGTTATGAAAGAGTGAATGAAAGTAAAAAAGTTGAAAAGCTGTACATGTGTAGAACTGGATTCTTGCTTATGACAAATAAATAACTATACATATGTAGAGGAAATATTCTTAAAATTGTTTACAGCAGAATATGCATCTTGGGTTTGGTCACTTCACTTCAAGAAAAAAAAAAGATCAAATGGAGAAGATCCAGAGCAGGGCAAAAGAGTTGGTTCATGAAGTTAGAAACTGAATTGTATTGAAAGATCAGAGGCTACAGATTTGCCCAGCATGGAAGAGAAGAGAATGAGGGACTGAAAAATGCAGAGAAAGATAAATAAAATGAAATAGCTAGAAACGAATCAAACACCTTGTTAAAAACATAAAGAAAAGTATGTCTACATATGGATCATTGGATTAAGCTAAATGATGAACTGTGAATGCATGTAGCATATATAAGCTTTAGGAGTTATTTAATAATAGAGATTTAAGAGATGGGCCTCTATAAGTGTAGAACTCTTAGCTGTGTAACTCAGTGCCTTTATTGTATTTATTGTACAGATGGGAAATTACATGCACAAATGTATGTAAAAATCTTGCCAGAAGGTATGCACTCCTCCCTAAATAGGTTTACAAGTGCAAAGGTCATTAGGGAAGTGAAAAACATGTAGGATTACAGAGTTTCAAGTTGGCCTGATACACAGTTAATGAAGTTCAACCCAAGTACATTTGAATAATTGAGGATGGGTCGCAGTGAAAGAAAGCCGCAATGTGAATATCATATATGAGGAATAAATTCAAGGTATCTGTGTGTGAGAGATATTTGGGAGTCCATGTTGTTCTTAACCTTCTGCCAGAGTGTCAGCTTACTTTAGGAGAATAGTTAAGTTAAGTGTAGCAGTTAGTATTGCTGACTGTGACTCGTTCATGGGCTGTCCTTGGTTGAGCACATAAGTTCGAATCCTGTTTGTGGTAGCATTTGTTCTACAGTCATTCCAGTTGTTCGTCATTCTCTAGGGATTATTTGACAAAATAGCTACCTGGTTACCTAGCTTGTGTTTAAATTGTATTTAGATTTCTAAAAGGGAAACAGAAGAAGGAGTCATGCAGGGAGTGCTCACCCTCCTCAGAGGCTCAGATTGGGGTGTCTAAATGTGTGTGGATGTAAACAAGATGAGAAAAAAGGAGAGATAGGTAGTATGTTTGAGGAAAGGAACCTGGATGTTTTGGCTCTGAGTGAAACGAAGCTCAAGGGTAAAGGGGAAGAGTGTTTTGGTAATGTCTTGGGAGTAAAGTCAGGCATTGGTGAGAGGACAAGAGCAAAGGAAGGAGTAGCACTGCTCTTGAAGCAGGAGTTGTGGGAGATAGCTTTAGCAAGGCAGTGCAAGGAAACAGACAAAAGAATGGCCCAACCCGCCCACATACACATGTATGTACATAAACGTCTACATACGCACATATACATACCTATACATTTCAATGTATGCATACATATACATACACAGACATATTCATATTCATACATGCTGCCTTCATCCATTCCCGCCACCACCCTGCCACACATGAAATCACACTCTGCGTGTGCATGAGGTAATGCTAGGAAAGGACAACAAAGGCCACATTCGTCCACATTCAGACTGTAGCTGTCATGTGTAATGCACTGAAACCGCAGCTCCTTTTCCACATCCAGGCCCCACAAAATTTTCACATGCCCTGGTTCAGTCCATCTACTCCTAGATATCTAAAACACTTCACTTCCTCCAGTTTTTCTACATTCAAACTTATCTCCCAATTTACTTGTCCCTCCCCTCAACCCTACTGAACCTAATGACCTTGCTCTAATTCACATTTACCCTCAACTTTCTTCTTTCACACACTTTACCAAACTCAGTCACCAACTTCTGCAGTTTCTCACCCGAATCAGCCACCAGCGCTGTATCATCAGCGAACAACAACTGACTCATTTCCCAAGCCCTTTCATCCCCAACAGACTGGATACTTGTCCTGCAATCCAAAACTCTTGCATTCACTTCCCTAAAGAAACCCATCCATAAACAAATTAAACAACCATGGAGACATCCCACACCCCTGCTGCAAACTGACATTCACCGGGAACCAATCACTTTCCTTTCTTCCTACTCGTACACATACCTTATATCCTCGATAAAAGCTTTTCACTTCTTCTAGCAACTTGTCTTCCACACCATATATTCTTAATACCTTCCACAGAGCATCTCTATCAACTCTATCAAATGCCTTCTCCAGATCCATAAATGCTACATACAAATCCTTCTGCTTTTCCAAGTATTTCTCACATACATTCTTCAAAGCAAACACCTGATCCACACATCCTCTACCACTTCTGAAACCACACTGCTCCTCCCCAATCTGATGCTTTGTACATACCTTGACCCTCTCAATCAATATCCCCCATATAATTTCCCAGGAATACTCAACAAACTTATACCTCTGTAATTTGAACACTCGCCTTTATCCCCTTTGCCTTTGTACAGTGGCACTATTCATGCATTCTGCCAATGCTCAGGCACTTCACCATGAATCATACATATACTGAATATCTTCACCAACCAGTCAACAGCACAGTCACCCCTTTTTTTTTAATACATTCCACTGCAATACCATCCAAACCTGCCGCCTTGCCAGCTTTCACCTCCCACAAAGTTTTCACTACCTCTTCTCTGTTTACCAGATCATATATTATTATTATTATTATACGTTGTCACTGTCTCCCGTGTTAGCGAGGTAGCGCTAGGAAACAGACGAAAGAATGGCCTAACCCACAAACATACACATGCATATACCTACACATCCACACATGCACATATACATACCTATACATTTGAACGTATTCGTATATATACATACACAGACATATACATATATACACATGTACATAATTCATACTTGCTGTCTTCATTCATTCTCTTCGCCACCCCACCACACATGAGATGACATCCCCTTCCCCCTGCATGCATGCGAGGTAGCTGCTAGGAAAAGACAACAAAGGCCACATTCATTCACACTCAGTCTCTAGCTGTCATGTATGATGCACCAAAACCACAGCTCCCTTTCCACATCCAGGCCCCACAAAACTTTCCATGGTTTACCCCAGACACTTCACATGCCCTGGTTCAATCCATTGACAGCACACCGACCCCAGTATACCACATTGTTCCATTTCACTCTATTCCTTGCACGCCTTTCACCCTCCTGCATGTTCAAGCCCTGATCACTCAAAACTTTTTTCACTCCATCCTTCCACCTCCAATTTGGTCTCCCACTTCTTGTTCCCTTCACCTCTGACACATATATCCTCTTTCTCTTTGTCAATCTTTCCTCACTCATTCTCTCCATGTGACCAAACCATTTCAAAACACCCTCTTATGCTGTCTTACCCATGTACTCTTTATTACCACACACCTCTCTTACCCTTTCATTACTTACTCAATCAAATCACCTCACACCACATATTGTCCTCAAACATCTCACTTCCGACACATCCACCCTCCTCCGCACAACTCTATCTATAGCCCATGCCTCGCAACCATGTAACATTGTCGGAACCACCCTTCCCTCAAACATACCCATTTTTGTTCTCGCCCTTCCACTCATTTTCAACACTCCCAGAACTTTAGCCCCCTCCCCACCCTGTGGCTCACTTCCATTTCCATGGTTCCATCCACTGCCAAATCCACTACCAGATATCTGAAACATTTCACTTCCTCCAGCTTTTCTCCATTCAAACTTACCTCCCAACTGACTTGTCCCTCAACCCTACTGTACCTAATAACCTTGCTCTTATCCACATTTACTCTCAGCTTTCTTCTTTCACACACTCTACCAAACTCAGTCACCAGCTTCTGTAGTTCTCATTTGAATCAGCCACCAACGCTGTATCATCAGTGAACAACAGCTGACTCACTTCCCAAGCCCTCTCATCCACAACAGACTGCATACTTGCCCTTCTCTCCAAAGCTCTTGCATTCACCTCCCTAACAACCCCATCCATAATCAAATTAAACAACTGTGGAGACATCACGCACCCCTGCCGCAAACCGACATTCACTGAGAACCATTCCTTTTCCTCTCTTCCTACTCGTACACATGCCTTACATCCTCGATAGAATCTTTTCACTGCTTCTAACAACTTGCCTCCCACACCATATATCCTCAATACCTACCGCAGGGCATCCCTATCAACTCTATCATATGCCTTCTCCAGATCCATAAATGCTACATACAAATCCATTTGCTTTTCTAAGTATTTCTCACTTACATTTTTCAAAGCAAACACCTGATCCACACATCCTCTACCACTTCTGAAACCACACTGCTCTTCTCTAATGTAATGCTCTGTATATGCCTTGACTCTCTCAATTAATACCCTCCCATATAATTTCCCAGGAATACTCAACAAACTTATACCTCTGTAATTTGAGCACTCGCCTTCATTCCCTTTGCCTTTGTACAATGGCACTATGCATGCATTCCGCCAATCCTCAGACACCTCACCATGAGTCATACATACATTAGATATCCTTACCAACCAGTCAACAACACAGTCACCCCCTTTTTTAACAAATTCCACTGCAATATCATTCAAACCCGCCGCCTTGCCAGCTTTCATCTTTCGCAAAGTTTTAACTTCCTCTTCTGTGTTTACCAAATCATTCTCCCTAACCCTCTCACTTCGCACACCACCTTGACCAAAACACCCTATATCTGCCACTCTGTCATCTAACACATACTACAAACCTTCAAAATACTCACTCCGTCTCTACCTCACATCACCACTAATTGTTATCACCACCCCATTAGCCCCCTTCACTGATGTTCCCATTTGTTCTCTTGTCTTACGCACTTTGTTTACCTCCTTCCAAAACATCTTTTTATCCTCCCTAAAATCTAATGATACTCTCTCACCCCAACTCTCATTTGCCCTCTTTTTCACCTCTTGCACTTTTCTTTTGACCTCCTGCCTCTTTCTTTTATACATCTAGTAATTTGCATTACTCCCCTGCAAAAAATCGTCCAAATGCCTCTCTCTTCTCTTTCATTAATAATCTTACTTCCTCATCCCACCTCTCACCACCCTTTCTAATCTGCCCACCTCCCACACTTCTCTTGCCACAAGCATCTTTTGCACAAGCCATTACTGCTTCCCTAGATATATCCCATTCCTCCCCCACTCCCCTTATGTCCTTTGCTCTCACCTTTTTCCATTCTACACTCAGTCTCTCCTGGTACCAAATTATGTATATATTTATTTATTTACCGGAATCAGCCACCAGCACTGTATCATCAGTAAACAACAACTGACTCATTTCCCAAGCCCTCTCACCCAACAGATTGCATACTTGCCCCTCTCTCCAAAACTCTAGCATTCACCTCCCTAAGAACCCCATCCATAAACAAATTGAACAGCCATGGAGACATCATACACCCCTGCCTCAAACTGACATTCACCAAGAACCAATCTTTTTCCTCTCTTCCTACTCTTCTACTCTTACTCACGCCTTACATTCTTGATAAAAACTTTTCACTGCTTCTAGCAACTTACCTCCTCACCATATATTCTTTATACCTTCCACAAAGCATCTCTATTTACTCTATATTCTTTCTCCAGATCCATAAGTGCTACATACAAATCCATCTGCTTTTCTAAGTATTTCTCACATGCATTCTTCAAAGCAAAACCTGATCCACACATCCTCTACCACTTCTGAAACCACACTGCTCTTCCCCAGTCTGATACTCTGTACGTGCCTTTACCCCTCTCAATCAATACCGCCCCATATAATTTCTCAGGAATACTCACCAAACTTATACCTTAGTAATTTAAACACTCAGCCTTACCCCCTTTGCCTTTATACAATGGCACTATGCATGCATTCCACCAATCCTCAGGCACCTTACCATGAACCATTCATACATTGAATATCCCTACCAACCAGTCAAGAACACAGTCACCCCCCTTTTTGATAAATTCCACTGCAAGACCATCCAAACCCACCACTTTGCTGGCTTTCATTTTCCACAAAGCTTTCACTACCTTTTCTCTGTATGCCAAACCAATCTTCCTGACCCTCCCTTTTCGCACACCACCTCAACCAAAACACCCTATATCTGCCACTCTATCATCAAACATTCAGCAAACCTTCAAAATACTCACTCCATCTCCTTCTCACTTCACCGCTACTTGTTATTACCTCCCCATTAGCCCCCTTCACCGATGTTCCCATTTGTTCTCTTGTCTTACGGACTTTATGTATTATTATATTTGTTATACTTAGTCGCTGTCTCCCGTGTTAGCGAGGTAGCGCAAGGAAACAGATGAAACAATGACCCAACCCGCCACATACACATGTATATACATAAACGCCGACACACACACATATACATACCTGTACATTTCAACGTATACATACATATACATACACAGACATATACACATATACATATTCATACTTTCTGCCTTCATCCATTCCTTCCACCACCCTGCCACACATGAAATGGCACCCACCTCCCCCCACGTGCGTGCGTGCTTGAGGTTTTGCTAGGAAAAGACAACAAAGGCCACATTTATTCACACTCAGTCTCTAGCTGTCGTATGTAATGCACTGAAACCATAGCTCCCTTTCCACATCCAGGCTCCACAAAACCTTCCTTGGTTTATCTCAGATGTTTCACATGCCATGGTTCAATCCATTGACAGCATGTGGATCCCGATATACCACATCATTCCATTTTGCTCTATTCCATGCATGCCTTTCACCCTCCTGTATGTTCAGGCCCCGATTGCTGAAAATCTTTTTCACTCCATCCTCCCACCTCCAATTTGGCCTCCTACTTCTCGTTCCCTCCACCTCTAACACATATATCTTCATTGTCAATCTTTCTTCACTCATTCTCTCCATGTAACCAAACCATTTTAATACACCCTCTTCTGCTCTCTCAATCACACTCTTTTTATTACCACACATCTCTTTTACCCTTTCATTACTTACTTGATCAAAACACCTCACACCACATATTGTCCTCAAACATTTCATTTCCAGCACATCCACCCTCCGCATAACCCTATCTATAGCCCATGCCTCGCAACCGTGTAACATTGTTGGAACCATTATTCCTTCTAACATACCCATTATTGCTCTCTGAGATAACATTCTCACCTTCAACACATTCTTCAACACTCCCAGAACCTTCGCCCTCTCCCCATATATTTATTTATGTATTTATAAATAGATATATTTATAAATGAATATATATTTATGAAGTGAAGTGTTTTAGATATATGGGAGTGGATTTGGCAGTGGATGGAACCATGGAAGTGGAAGTGAAACATAGGGTGGGGGAGGGGACGAAAATTCTGGGAGTGTTGAAAAATGTGTGGAAGTCGAAAGCATTATCTCAGAAAGCAAAAATGGGTATGTTTGAAGGAATAGTGGTTCCAACAATGTTATTTGGTTGCGAGGCGTGGGCTATGGATAGAGTTGTGCGGAGGAGGGTGGATGTGCTGGAAATGAGATGTTTCAGGACAATATGTGGTGTGAGGTGGTTTGATCGAGTAAGTAATAATAGGGTAAGAGAGGTGTGTGGTAATAAAAAGAGTGTGGTTGAGAGAGCAGAAGAGGGTGTTTTGAAATGGTTTGGTCACATGGAGAGAATGAGTGAGGAAAGATTGACCAAGAGGATATATGTGTCAGAGGTGGAGGGAACGAGGGGAAGTGGGAGACCAAATTGGAGGTGGAAAGATGGAGTGAAAAAGATTTTGAGTGATTGGGGCCTGAACATGCAGGAGGGTGAAAGGCGTGCAAGGAATAAAGTGAATTGGAACGATGTGGTATACCGGGGTCAATGTGCTGTCAATGGATTGAACAGGGCATGTGAAGCGTCTGGGGTAAACCATGGAAAGTTCTGTTGGGCCTGGATGTGGAAAGGGAGCTGTGGTTTCGGTGTATTATTACATGACAGCTAGAGACTGAGTGTGAACGAATGTGGCCTTTGTTGTCTTTTCCTAGCGCTACCTTGCACACATGAGGGGGGAGGGGGTTGTTATTTCATGTGTGGCAGGGTGGCGATGGGAATGAATAAAGGCAGACTATGAATTATGTACATGTGTATATATGTATATGTCAGTGTGTGTATATATATGTATACGTTGAGATGTATAGGTATGTATATTTGCGTGTGTGGATGTGTATGTATATACATGTGTATGTGGATGGGTTGGGCCATTCTTTCGTCTGTTTCCTTGCGCTACCTCGCGAATGTGGGAGACAGTGACAAAGCAAAATAAGATAAAATGAATAAAATAAATGAATATATTTTTGCTCTCTGAGTTAACATTCTCACCTTCAACACATTCTTCAACACTCCCAGAACCTTTGCCCTTTCCCCATATATATATATATATATCTTTCTTTCATACTATTCG
This sequence comes from Panulirus ornatus, assembly GCF_036320965.1. Classification (NCBI taxonomy): domain Eukaryota; kingdom Metazoa; phylum Arthropoda; class Malacostraca; order Decapoda; family Palinuridae; genus Panulirus; species Panulirus ornatus. The sequence continues at coordinate 2,792,650 of NC_092259.1, read as the reverse complement.
CCATTTCCCGCATTAGCGAGGTAGCGTTAAGAACAGAGGACTGGGCCTTTGAGGGAATATCCTCACCTGGCCCCATTCTCGGTTCCTTCTTTTGGAAAATTAAAAAAAAAAATGAGAGGGGAGGATTTCCAGCCCCCGCTCCCTTCCCTTTTAGTCGCCTTCTACGACACGCAGGGAATACGTGGGAAGTATTCTTTCTCCCCTATCCCCAGGGATAAAATATATATATATATATATTTTTTTTTGCTTTGTCGCTGTCTCCCGCGTTTGCGAGGTGGCGCAAGGAAACAGACGAAAGAAATGGTCCAACCCACCCCCATACACATGTATATACATACGTCCACACACGCAAATATACATACCTACACAGCTTTCCATGGTTTACCCCAGACGCTTCACATGCACTGATTCAACCCACTGACAGCACGTCAACCCCGGTATACCACATCGATCCAATTCACTCTAATCCTTGCCCTCCTTTCACCCTCCTGCATGTTCATGCCCCGATCACACAAAATCTTTTTCACTCCATCTTTCCACCTCCAATTTGGTCTCCCACTTCTCCTCGTTCCCTCCACCTCCGACACATATATCCTCTTGGTCAATCTTTCCTCACTCATTCTCTCCATGTGCCCAAACCATTTCAAAACACCCTCTTCTGCTCTCTCAACCACGCTCTTTATTTCCACACATCTCTCTTACCCTTACGTTACTTACTCGATCAAACCACCTCACACCACACATTGTCCTCAAACATCTCATTTCCAGCACATCCATCCTCCTGCGCACAACTCTATCCATAGCCCACGCCTCGCAACTATACAACATTGTTGGAACCACTATTCCTTCAAACATACCCATTTTTGCTTTCCGAGATAATGTTCTCGACTTCCACACATTCTTCAAGGCTCCCAGAATTTTCGCCCCCTCCCCCACTCTATGATCCACTTCCGCTTCCATGGTTCCATCCGCTGCCAGATCCACTCCCAGATATCTAAAACACTTTACTTCCTCCAGTTTTGCTCCATTCAAACTTACCTCCCAGTTGACTTGACCCTCAACCCTACTGTACCTAATAACCTTGCTCTTATTCACATTTACTCTTAACTTTCTTCTTTCACACACTTTACCAAACTCAGTCACCAGCTTCTACAGTTTCTCACATGAATCAGCCACCAGCGCTGTATCATCAGCGAACATCAACTGACTCACTTCCCAAGCTCTCTCATCCACAACAGACTTCATACTTGCCCCTCTTTCCAAAACTCTTGCATTCACCTCCCTAACAATCCCATCCATAAACAAATTAAACAACCATGGAGACATCACACACCCCTGCCACAAACCTACATTCACTGAGAACCAATCACTTTCCTCTCTTCCTACACGTACACATACCTTACATCCTCGATAAAAACTTTTCGCTCTCTCTAACAACTTGCCTCCCACACCATATATTCTTAATACCTTCCACAGAGCATCTCTATCAACTCTATCATATGCCTTCTCCAGATCCATAAATGCTACATACAAATCCATTTGCTTTTCTAAGTATTTCTCACATACATTCTTCAAAGCAAACACCTGATCCACACATCCTCTACCACTTCTTAAACCACACTGCTCTTCCCCAATCTATATATATATATAGGAGGTCAAGAGAAAGGTGCAAGAGGTGAAAAAGAGGGCAAATGAGAGTTGGGGTGAAAGAGTATCATTAAATTTTAGGGAGAATAAAAAGATGCTCTGGAGGAGGTAAATAAAGTGCGTAAGACAAGGGAGCAAATGGGAACTTCAGTGAAGGGCGCAAATGGGGAGGTGATAACAAGTAGTGGTGATGTGAGAAGGAGATGGAGTGAGTATTTTGAAGGTTTGTTGAATGTGTTTGATGATAGAGTGGCAGATATAGGGTGTTTTGGTCGAGGTGGTGTGCAAAGTGAGAGGGTTAGGGAAAATGATTTGGTAAACAGAGAAGAGGTAGTAAAAGCTTTGCGGAAGATGAAAGCCGGCAAGGCAGCAGGTTTGGATGGTATTGCAGTGGAATATATTAAAAAAGGGGGTGACTGTATTATTGACTGGTTGGTAAGGTTATTTAATGTATGTATGACTCATGGTGAGGTGCCTGAGGATTGGCGGAATGCGTGCATAGTGCCATTGTACAAAGGCAAAGGGGATAAGAGTGAGTGCTCAAATTACAGAGGTATAAGTTTGTTGAGTATTCCTGGGAAATTATATGGGAGGGTATTGATTGAGAGGGTGAAGGCATGTACAGAGCATCAGATTGGGGAAGAGCAGTGTGGTTTCAGAAGTGGTAGAGGATGTGTGGATCAGGTGTTTGCTTTGAAGAATGTATGTGAGAAATACTTAGAAAAGCAAATGGATTTGTATGTAGCATTTATGGATCTGGAGAAGGCATATGATAGAGTTGATAGAGATGCTCTGTGGAAGGTATTAAGAATATATGGTGTGGGAGGCAAGTTGTTAGAAGCAGTGAAAAGTTTTTATCGAGGATGTAAGGCATGTGTACGTGTAGGAAGAGAGGAAAGTGATTGGTTCTCAGTGAATGTATGTTTGCGGCAGGGGTGTGTGATATATCCATGGTTGTTTAATCTGTTTATGGATGGGGTTGTTAGGGAGGTAAATGCAAGAGTTTTGGAAAGAGGGGCAAGTATGAAGTCTGTTGGGGATGAGAGAGCTTGGGAAGTGAGTCAGTTGTTGTTCACTGATGATACAGCGCTGGTGGCTGATTCATGTGAGAAACTGCAGAAGCTGGTGACTGAGTTTGGTAAAGTGTGTGAAAGAAGAAAGTTCAGAGTAAATGTGAATAAGAGCAAGGTTATTAGGTACAGTAGGGTTGAGGGTCAAGTCAATTGGGAGGTAAGTTTGAATGGAGCAAAACTGGAGGAAGTAAAGTGTTTTAGATATCTGGGAGTGGATCTGGCAGCGGATGGAACCATGGAAGCGGAAGTGGATCATAGGGTGGGGGAGGGGGCGAAAATCCTGGGAGCCTTGAAGAATGTGTGGAAGTCGAGAACATTATCTCGGAAAGCAAAAATGGGTATGTTTGAAGGAATAGTGGTTCCAACAATGTTGTATGGTTGCGAGGCGTGGGCTTTGGATAGAGTTGTGCGCAGGAGGATGGATGTGCTGGAAATGAGATGTTTGAGGACAATATGTGGTGTGAGGTGGTTTGATCGAGTAAGTAACGTAAGGGTAAGAGAGATGTGTGGAAATAAAAAGAGCATGGTTGAGAGAGCAGAAGAGGGTGTTTTGAAATGGTTTGGGCACATGGAGAGAATGAGTAAGGAAAGATTGACCAAGAGGATATATGTGTCGGAGGTGGAGGGAACGAGGAGAAGTGGGAGACCAAATTGGAGGTGGAAAGATGGAGTGAAAAAGATTTTGTGTGATCGGGGCCTGAACATGCAGGAGGGTGAAATGAGGGCAAGGAATAGAGTGAATTGGATCGATGTGGTATACCGGGGTTGACGTGCTGTCAGTGAATTGAATCAGGGCATGTGAAGCGTCTGGGGTAAACCATGGAAAGCTGTGTAGGTATGTATATTTGCGTGTGTGGATGTATGTATATACATGTGTATGGGGGTGGGTTGGGCCATTTCTTTCGTCTGTTTCCTTGCGCTACCTCGCAAACGTGGGAGACAGCGACAAAGAAAAAAAAATATATATATATATATATATTTATTTATATTTTTTCTGTATTATACTTTGTCACTGTCTCCCGCGTTAGCGAGGTTGCGCAAGGAAACAGATGAAAGAACGGCCCAACCTACCCACATACACATGTATGTACATAGAAGCCCACACACGCACATATACATACCTTTACATTTCAACGTATACGTACATATACATACACACGCACATATTCTTATATGCTGTCTTCATCCATTCCCGCTGCCTCCCCTCCACACATGAAATGACACCCCCTTCCCCCGCGTGTGTGTGCGAGGTAGTGCTAGGAAAGGACAACAAAGGCCACATTCGTCCACTTTCTGACTCTAGCTGTCATGTGTAATGCATCGAAACCACAGCTCCCTTTCCACATCCAGGCCATGCAAAACTTTACATGGTTTACCCCAGATGCTTCACATGCCCTAGTTCAGTCCATTGACATCACGTTGACCTTGATATACCACATTGTTCCAATAAATTCTATTCCTTGCCCACCTTTCACCCTCCTGCATGTTCAGGCCCCGATTACTCAAAATCTTTTTCACTCCATCCTTTCACCTTCAGTTTGGTCTCCCTCTTCTCCTCATTCCCTCCACCTCTGACACATGTATCCTCTTTGTCAATCTTTCCTCACTCATTCTCTCCATGTGACCAAACCATTTCAATACACCCTCTTCTGCTCTTTCAACCACAATCCCTTTTTTTACCATACATCTCTCTTACCCTTTCATTACTTACTTGATCAAACCACCTCACACCACATGTCCTCAAACATCTCATTTCCAACACGTCCACCTTCCTCCACATAACCTTATCTCTTGCCTGTGCCTGATAACCATGTAACATTGTTGGAACCACTATTCCTTCAAACATACACATTTTTGCTTTCCGAGATAACGTTCTCACCTTCCACACATTCTTCAAGACTCCAAGAACCTTTGCCCCCTCCCCCACTCTGTGATTCACTTCTGCTTCCGTGGTTCCATCCGCTGCCAAATCCACTCCCAGAAATCTAAAACATTTCACTTCCTCCAGTTTTTCTCCATTCAAATTTACCTCCCAATTTACTTGTCCCTCAACCCTACTGAACCTAATAACCTTGCTCTTATTCACATTTACTCTCAGCTTTCTTCTTTCACACACTTTACCAAACTCAGTCACCAGCTTCTGCAGTTTCTCACCCAACTCAGCCACCAGTGTTGTGTGTATGTGTATGTGTGTCTGGTTGAGAGAGCAACTTCCTCTTGACTTTCTGCCACCTTCTCTAATACATCTCCCTGTTATTTTTTATTTGCACTCCTTCCTTGTGTAAGTACAGCCCAAATGCCTCTTTTTTTCTCTTTCACAAGCAACTGCCCACTTCCCTCCTTTCACATTCTACTTGCACTTCTTGCATATGCCATCATTGCTTCCATAAATATCTTCCATTTTCACACTCCCCTCATTTCATTTACTCTCATTTTGCCATTCCACACTCAATCTCTCCATGTATTTCGTCACACAAGGCTCTTTTCCAAGCTCACTTACTCTCACGACTCTCTTCCTCCTGAAGTTGTTTCCTCTTTTTTGAAAACCTGTGTAAATTTTCACCCTTGCCTCCATAAAGTAGTGATCAGACATCCCACCAGGTGCCCCTCAAAGCATATTCACATCCAGAAGTCTCTCTTGTATATGCATATGAATTGATATGTAATCCAGTAATGCTGCTGACCGTCTCTCCTACTCACATTTGTATACTTGTATATATTCTTTTTGAACTAAGTATTCCCAATCACCCATCCTTTTTTAGCACAAAACTTCACAAGTTATTCATAATTTCCATTTATAGCATGCATCCCACTTATTCCTTCTACTGCCACATCATTTATAGCATGCACACCTCTACTGCCACATCACTCACCTTTGCATTTAAATCACCCTTCACTAAAAATGAGCCTCTTACATCAAAACTGCAGACACACGTACCCAACTGCTCCCAAAACACTTGCTTTTCATTATCTTTCTTTTCATGGCCTGGTGCATAAGCACTGAGAATTACCCATCTTTGGCCATCCACTTTCAGTATTACCCACATCATTCTAGAATGTACTTCCTTACACTCTATTACACACTCTTACAACTCCTGTTTCAAAAGTAGTGCTACTCCTTCTTTAGCTGTTGTCCTTTCACCAACCCCTGACATTACTTGCAAGACATTTCCAAACCATTCTTCCCCTTTACCCTTGAGCTTTATTTCACTCACAGCCAGAACTCCTTCCTTAGCTGTTGTCCTCTCACCAACCCCTGACATTACTTGCAAGACATTTCCAAACCATTCTTCCCCTTTACCCTTGAGCTTTGTTTCACTCGCAGCCTAGAACATCCAGGTTTCTTTTCTCAAACAAGGAAGGTCGAGAGGAAGGTGCAGGGGTTGAAAAAGAGGGCAAATGAGAATTAGGGTGAGGGAGTATCTGTAACTTCAGGGAGATTAAGTTGTTTTGGAAGGTGGTTAATAGTGTGAGAAATAAAAGTAAACAAATGGGGATGTTGGTGAAGGGGCAAATGGGGATGCAGCAACAGGTAGTGATTAGGTTGGGAGATAGAGTCAGTATTTTGACAGCCTGTTGAATGTGTATGATGATGACAGATGTAGGTTATTTGGGTCAGAGAGTTATGGATAGTGGTTTAGTAGGGAGAAAGGAGATGGTGATAGCCATGTGTAAGATGAAATGTGGCATGGCAGCAAGGGAATAGTAATGCATATGAATTTCTTAAAAAAGAGGGTGATTGTTGTTGATTGGTTAGTAATGATTTTCAGTGAATGTATGAATCATTGTGAGGTTCCTGAGGATTGGCAGAATGCATGTACAGTGTCCTTATAAAAAGGCAAGGGGATGTAAGCGTTTGTTAAGTGTACCTAGTAAATTGTGTGGGAAAGTGGTAATTGGGGAGGAACAATGAGGTTTCAGAAGTGGTAGAGGATGAGTGGATCAGGTGTCAGGTGTTTAAAGAATGTGTGTGAGAAATTCTTAGAGAATCAGAAAGATTTGTATGTGGCATTGATGGATTGGAAGAAAGCATATGATAGGGTTGTTAGAGATGCCAAATGGAAGGTCTTTGAATGGTGTGGCAAGAAAGCTGGTAGAAGGTAGTAGGAAGTTTTTATCAAAGGTGTAAGGAATATGTACAAGTAGGAAGTGAGGAAAATGAATGGTTCTAGGCAGAGGTGGTCTGGAGGTAGGGTGTGTGATGTCACCATGGCTATTTAATTTGTTTATGGATGGGATGGTCTTCCCACCACTCGTTACACTTTCTCACTCGCTCACCTTCCACCTTCTGCACGCCAAACTCCTCTCTTGCTCATGCCAGCACTGCTTCCCAGATATCACCATTCCACACCTACTTTCTTTGCTTCATGTACTCTCACCTTTTGCCATTCTACACCCAATCTCCCCTAGTATTTCCCCTTGTCTCTTTTCCAAGTTCACCTATCTTCTCACTCTTATCATTAACTCTTCCAAAAGCCCCCACATATCACTTTTGCCTCCACCAGGTAATGGTCAGAAATTCCACCAGCTTCCCCTTTCAACACAGTCACATCCAGGAGTCTTACTTTAGCATGCCTGACAATTAGTTTGTGATCCAAAAATGCCCTCTCACAATCTTCCCTATTCACCCACATAAACTTATGTGTGACCCTCTTTTAAAATCAGGTATTCCCAATAACCAGTCCCTCAATTGCCACATTACACACTCTTGTATTCAAATCACCCATTGCTATTACTCAATCTGTAGCTTCAAAATTGCGGACACCCTCACTCTGTTGTTTCCAAAACACTTGCCTCTCATCATCCTCTTTCTCATGACCAGGTGCCTAAGCACATAGAATTGTCTATCTCTTGTAACTCACTTTCATATTTACATACATCAGTCTGGAACTCACATCACCACACTTTCACAACTTTCATATTTACATACATCAGTCTGGAACTCACATCACCACACTTTCACACATCCCCACAACTCCAGTTTGATCAGTATTTCATCCCTGTCCTTAGCTCATGCCTTCACTCCAACCTCTGACTTTACATTGATTAATATTGATTAATGCAAAGTATAGTTTCATTTCATGAAAATCAAAAGTTTTCGAGTGTACTGAAGTGAAAAACTGCATGTGTTTAAGGCTTGTCAAGTTTCAGTAATGTCACTAGAAAGGTATGTTGTAATTTAGGTAAACTTTGAAACAGCTTTAGATGCAATTGATTTCCATTAGTATTGTCTAGGTTTTGACTGAAACTTCTTACAGAAGGATTGTTACTGCCTGTCCAAACTCAGTCCACATGTAATAATATAATTGATAGAGAAGAATAGAAATCTGATACTCAGAATAGGCTGCTTGAAAATATGCAGAATTTCAGTTATATAGTTTTGAAAAATACTTTTCAGAATGGTGTTCTTTAAAATAGACTTCAAAAGAAACTCAGTTTAGCATAAGTTCTGGCAATGTGTGTATCTCTACAGGCCAGTGGGGTCTGCCTACATTATCAGTATCAGCAGTGTTTGGAATGCTAGCAGGAGTTTTGTCTTCCATGATTGAGAGCATTGGTGACTACTATGCATGTGCCAGAATTTCAGGTGAGGCTTCTTATGGAAGATAATTTTGTTTTGTTTTCCCCTCCTGTGATTTAATTTCAGTTGGTTGCATGCTGAGTGGTGAGTTAAATATGTTAATACTATTTTTATCTGAATATTTGCAAGTAGACATGATGCTTGGCACACTGAAGCCATTATGTTTGTCTGTTAGAACTTACTGATGCTGTCTCCATTTATTTCACTGCATCTAAGATTTTAAACCTCGTGACATTTATCAGACCTTAGCATATATTAAAGGCTACATGCACAGGTACTAGAAAGTGGAAGCACATATAAACCTAATAACAAATTGAATGACCATGATGACATCACACTCCCCTACTGCAGACCAGCCTTTTCTTGGAACCATTAACCTACTTATACATATGCCTTACACCCTTGATAAAAGCTTTTCACTGCTTATAGGTGCTTCCCTCCCACACTGTATATTCTCAAGACCTTTCACAAGGCATTTCTATCAGCCATATCATGTGCTTTATCCAGATCCATAAATCCTACATACAAATCCATCTGTCTCTCTAAGTATTTTTCATACATTCTTTAAAGCAGTCACCTTATCCACATCTTTTACCGCTTTTGAAACCACACTTTTCCTCCTCATTGTGATGATCCTATACAACTTGTCAGGTACAGGCGACATAGGGATACCCTCTTGCTTTTACATGCTTGTACTATACATGCATTTTGCCAGTCCTCAGACACCTCTTATACATACCTTGAAAATCCTTGCCAACCAATCAGCACCGCAGTCATTCCTTCCTTAATAAATTCAACTGCATTACCATCCACTCCAGTCACACGTAGGAGTGGATGAACAGCTGGGTTGACTGTGGACTGACTGCTGCAACCAGGAGTCATACCTATGTGCTTGATTATGGGTGGCCCTTGAATGTGTCACATTCAGGAATGCTAACCTGTGCACCATGGGAATCTACATTTCATATTGCATAAGAATTTCATGACCTCTCTTCACCAAACCACTCTCCATTACTCTTGGTACACATACCACTTCCACTGACAGCACATTGACCCCGATATACCACATTGTTTCAATTCACTCTATTCCTTGCACGTCTTTTTCCCTTCTGTATGTTCAGGCCCTGATCGCTCAAAATCTTTTTCACTCCATCCTTCCACCTCCAGTTTGGTCTCCCGCTTCTTCTTCCCTCCACCTCTGACACATATATCCTCTTTGTCAATCTTTCCTGACTCATTCTCTCCATGTATCCAAAATCACCCTCTTCTGCTCTCTCTACCATACTCTTTTTATTAAAACAAATCTCTCTTTCCCTTTCATTTCTTACTCAATCAAACCACCTCATACAGCATATTGTCCTCAAACATTCCATTTCCAAAATATCCACCCTTGTCTGCACATCCCTATCTATAGCCCATGCCTCACAACCATATAACATTGTTGGAACCACTATTCCATCAAACACCCATTTTTGCTCTCTGAGATAATGTTCTCACCTTCCACACATTCTTCAACGCTTCCAGAACCTTCGCTACCTCCCCCACCCTGTGACTCACTTCCGCTTCCATGGTTCCTTCCACTGCTTAGTCCACTCCCAGATATCTAAAACACTTCTCTTCCTCCAGTTTTTCTCCATTCAAACTTACCTCCCAATTAAGTTGTCCCTCAACCCTACTTAACCTAATAAGCTTGCTCATATTCTTATTTACTTTCAACTTTCTTCTTTCACTCACTTTACCAAACTCAGTCACCAACTCCTACAGTTTCTTACTCAAATCAGCCTCCCGTGCTGTATCATCAATGAACAACAACTGACTCACTTCCTAAGCCCTCTTAACCAGAACAGGCTGCATACTTGCCTCTCTCTCCAAAACTCTTGCAACACCTCCCAACCAACCCATCCATAAACAAATTAAACAACCATGGAGCCATCATGCACCCCTGCCGCAAACTGACATTCACTGGGGACCAATCACTTTTCTGTCTTCCTCCTCGCACACATGCCTTACATCCATGGTAAAAACTTTTTACTGCTCTAGCAACTTACCTCACGCCATATACTCTTAAAACCTTCAACAAAGCATCTCTATCCAACCTATCATATATGCCTTCTCCAGATCCATAAATGCTACATACAAATCCATTTGTTTTTCTAAGTATTTTTCACATACATTCTTCAAAGCAAACACCTGATCCACACATCCTCTACTGCTTCTAAAACCACACAGCTTTTCCCCAGTCTGATGCTCTGTACATTCCTGTACTCTTTCAATCAATACCCTCCCAGATAATTTCCCAGGAATACTCAACAAACTTATGCCTCTGTAATTTGAACACTCACATTTATCCCCTTTGCCTTTGTACAATGGCACTATGCATGCATTCTGCCAATCCTCAGGCACTTAACCATGATCCATACATACATTGAATATCCTTACCAACCAATGAACAACACAGTCACCCTTTTTTGATAAATTCCATTGCAATACCATCCAAAGCCACTAATTTGCTGGCTTTCATCTTCTGCAAAGCTTTCACTACCTCTTCTCTGTTTACCAAACCATTCTCCCTGACCCTCTCACTTCACACACCACCTCGACCTAAACATCCTATATCTGCCACTTTATCATCAAACACATTCAGCAAACCTTGAAAATACTCACTCCATCTCCTTCTCACCTCATCAGTATTTGTTATCACCTCCCCATTTGCCCCCTTCACCGATGGTCCCATTTGTTCTCTTGTCTTATGCACTTTCTTTACCTCCTTCCAAAACATCTTTTTATTCTCCCAAAAATTTAATGATACTATTTCACCCCAAGTCTTATTTGCCCTCTTTTTCATCTCCTGCCCCTTTCTCTTGACCTCCTGCTGCTTTCTTTTATACATCTCCGTCATTTGCACTACTTCCCTGCAAAAATTGTCCAAATGCATCTCTCTTCTGTTTCATTAACAATCTTACTTCTTCATCCCACCACTCACTAACCTTTCTAATCTGCCCACCTACCACTTTTCTCATGCCACATGCATCTTTTGTGCAAGCCGTCACAGCTTCCCTAAATACATCCCATTTCTTCCCCACTCCCCTTATGTCATTTGCTCTCACCTTTTGCCATTCTGTACTCAATCTCTCCTGGTACTTCCTCACACAAGTCTCCTTTCCAAGCTCATTTATTCTCACCATTCTCTTCTCCCCAACATTCTCTCTTCTTTTTTGAAAACCTCTACAAATCTTCACCTTTGCCTCCACAAGATAGTGATCAGACTTCTCTTCAACTGCCCCTCTTGGCACATTAAACATCCAAAAGTCTCTCTTTTACATGCCTGTCAGTTAACACGTAATCCAGTAATGCCCTCTGACCATCTCTGCTACTCACTTATATATTGTCAGTTGTTGTTCGCTGATGATACAGCGCTGGTGGCTGATTCATGTAAGAAACTGCAGAAGCTGGTGACTGAGTTTGGTAAAGTGTGTGAAAGAAGAAAGTTAAGAGTAAATGTGAATAAGAGCAAGGTTATTAGGTACAGTAGGGTTGAGGGTCAAATCAATTGGGAGGTAAATTTGAATGGAGAAAAACTGGAGGAAGTAAAGTGTTTTAGATATCTGGGAGTGGATCTGGCAGCGTATGGAACCATGGAAGCAGAAGTGAATCATAGGGTGGGGGAGGGGGCGAAAATTCTGGGAGCCTTGAAGAATGTTTGGAAGTCAAGAATATTATCTCGGAAAGCAAAAATGGGTATGTTTGAAGGAATAGTGGTTCCAACAATGTTGTATGGTTGCGAGACGTGGGCTATGGATAGAGTTGTGCGCAGGAGGGTGGATGTGCTGGAAATGAGATGTTTCAGGATAATATGTGGTGTGAGGTGGTTTGATCGAGTAAGTAATGTAAGGGTAGGAGAGATGTGTGGAAATAAAAAGAGTGTGGTTGAGAGAGCAGAAGAGGGTGTTTTGAAATGGTTTGGTCACATGGAGAGAATGAGTGAGGAAAGATTGAGCAAGAGGATATATGTGTCAGAGGTGGAGGGAACGAGAAGTGGGAGACCAAATTGGAGGTGGAAAGATGGAGTGAAAAAGATTTTGAGTGATCGGGGCCTGAACATGCAGGAGGGTGAAAGGCATGCAAGGAATAGAGTGAATTGGAACGATGTGGTATACCGGGGTCGACTTGCTGTCAATGGATTGAACCAGGGCATGTGAAGAGTCTGGGGTAAACCATGGAAAGTTGTGTGGGGCCTGGATGTGGAAAGGGAGCTGTGGTTTCGGTGCATTATTACATGACAGCTAGAGACTGAGTGTGAACGAATGGGGCCTTTGGTGTCTTTTCCTAGCACTACCTCGCACACATGAGGGGGGAGGGGGTTGTTATTCCATGTGTGGCGAGGTGGCGATGGGAACAAATAAAGGCAGACTATGAATTATGTACATGTGTATATATGTATATGTCTGTATGTGTATACATATGTGTACATTGAGATGTATAGGTATGTATATTTGCGTGAGTGGACGTGTATGTATATACATGTGTATGTGGGCGGGTTGGGCCATTCTTTCGTCTGTTTCCTTGCGCTACCTCGCTAATGTGCGAGACAGCGACAAAGCAAAATAAAATAAATAAATAAATAAATATATATGTATATCTCTCTTTGTAAACCAGGTATTCTCAATCACCAGTTCTTTTTCGGCACAAATCCACAAGCTCTTCACCATTTCCACTTACAACACTAAACACCCCATGTACACCAATTATACCCTCTACTGCCACATTACTCACCTTTGCATTCAAATCACCCATCACTAACCTGGTTTCGTGCATCAAAGCTGCTAACACACTCATTCATCTGCTCCCAGAACATTTGCCTCTCATTATCTTTCTTCTCATGACCAGGTGCATAGGCACCAATAATCACCCATCTCTCTCCATCCACTTTCAGTTTTACCATTATCAATCTAGAGTTTACTTTCTTACACTCTATCACATATTCCCACAACTCCTGCTTCAGGAGTGCTACTCCTTCCTTTGCTCTTGTCCCCTTACTAATCCCTGACTTTACTCCTAAGACATTGCCAAACCACTCTTCCCTTTTACCCTTGAGCTTCGTTTCACTCAGGTCCAAAACACCCAGGTTCCTTTCCTCAAACATACTACCTGTCTCTCCTTTTTTTCTCATCTTGGTTACATCCACACACATTTAGACACCTCTTCGAGGAGGATGAGCACTCCCCACATGACTCCTCCTTTTGTTTCCCTTGTCGTTCTTTGTCTTTTTCCTGGCACTCCCTTGTTGATGTGGGAAATGGTGAACAGGTATAATAATGATAAAGATAAGATATTTATAAATAAATATATGTGTATGATGATTTGAATGTAGTCAAATTGGTGCTTGGCATTTGGTGTATTTATGTGCTTGATAAAAGTGTGATGGACAGTTTATGATAATAGTCTGGAAAATTGCCAATTGTATTTTTCATATATGTACAATAAAGCACAGTTAATGTCTTCTTTACAACATACAGCTGTTGGGATCTGGTTCATTTATCTCAGGGGTGTTGGTTTCTTTCACTTTCTTTATACTGATGCTCTCCATGAGTTTTGCCCTTCTATAACAATGGAAATCCCATCAGCTTGCAAGTAAACAGACCTTTCTTTATGGTTAAGCAACCAAACCAAACAGATACACCCAGTGTTCAGATCTTTTATAAATAAAGCTGAATTCAGCAGGCTCCAGCATTCAGCATTTTGCCTCATATAACAGAAGTGTAGAAGGGAATTACACACAGTTATATGATATACCTAACCTAACCTAGAATGACTGTGAATAACTTTTTGGTGTGATATTCATTGACAGGAGTATCACCACCACCTGTCCATGCTGTCAACCGGGGCATTGGCATTGAGGGCATTGGATGCATCATTGCAGGGGTTTGGGGTACTGGCAATGGCACCACCTCGTACTCTGAAAATATCGGGGCCATTGGTGTTACAAAGGTTAGTGTCATTTCTGTTTTGAGAGATGTATTCATATTCTCTTAAGGAGAGTTTTTTAGGGTTATAAGGACCAGAAGCAGTTTCATTTTCAATTTTGCCCTGAAGGGTTAATATTTGGGCATTACCTCTTTGGTAGTGCATTTACTGTATAGTTTTTTTTCAGATAGATTTGCAATAAATATGAATTGTTATGAACTTTTGATATTTAGTTGAGAGTACTTTTTGTTTTTGTTTTCATGTCTTTGCAGCAATCCTAGGAGTATACTATGGAAGAGGGTTGTAGTCTTCTCTTGAACTGGTCATGGTACAGTCACATTGTGTTTGTAATTACCATCAAGGGGATGAGGTTTATTTTTGTGGATGCCATTTCTTAAACAAGTATCGTATGCAGAACTGATGAATGCTATGGTAACATCACTGTGTCCAGTGAGGGATTTCGAAGTGATGTGATGTCCCCTCAGTACCCTATCTTTTAGTATGGGCAGTTTGAGGGCTTCTCTCATCCTTGTGACTTATCCCTTGTAATTTAGGCACCATTCTTGTTACATATTGTTGATATTTCTCTTGCTCTTCTTTGTGTTTCTTCATTTTGTTTAGACCAAACTGGTGATGCACTTGCTTGGAAATCAAATGTCATAAATGCCCTCTGGAGCATCTACTTTTCCATGTACCTGCTGATACTGAGCCTTTGTCTGTAGTATACTCTGTATGCAAAATTTTGTAAGGATAGGATTGGCATTTGGTCAGCCTGTAGATGCTTTTTCAAGTTAGTTCTTGAAAATTATTTCTTCTAATTTGATGTTTGGAATCTAACCAAAGCTGCAACTTCACAAGGTCCCATTGCAGGTAGAATGCTCTGCTCATCTTTTCTTATTTTGGCATAACTTGTTAATATATTCAGGTTTGATTCAGATTTGTCTGGTAAGTCATTAACTAGGCCACATAATACTATGTAGCAGTTAGCAACTTAAGTGTGGGCTGTTGTGATATTAATTTTTTGACCTACCCTGCAAAGCTTTGGAACTTTTTACCCTTTCCTGTCTTAACAAACTGCTATAACCTGCCCTTTTCTAAGAGGCAGATTTCTTAACAATTACAGACTTACCCTTTTTAAAAGGTAGATATTCCACTTCATCCATAACTCTAGATATATATATCTCCTTTTCTCCCTTTCCTTAACCCTTTTCATGTGTTGCTTATGACTTAGCATTGATATGAACTTTTGTTCATAAATGGAACCCCTAACATACAAAAGAATAAAGTAATGAAATAATTAGAATTAAGTTAGTTGTATGATGTGCAAGAAATTTTGATTGGAATAGGAAAAAAAGAAGAATTTTTGATAGCATTGGGAACACAAACTTAAGTATTAGAAAAATATAACCGCTGGTTGAGTTATAATTTAATACATTTGCTATCAGGTCCCCTTGGCTGTATCATTACACATATTCTGGTATAATACATTATCCAGCAACTGTCCACCCTCAGTTTCGCTGGTCAAGGAACATTTCAGGAAGCTGAAGAAAAAAGTATGTAATATCTGAACCAAAAAGTAAGATATTATTCTGATTGTTTTTTATAATACTTAAGTGCTGTTTTCTGTGTCAGCGAGGTAGAGCAAGGAAACAGACAAAGAATGGCCCAACCCCTCGTATACATATATATATATATACATAAACACCCATACATGCACATATACATACATATACATTTCATTGTATACATACATACATACATATACATATATACATGTGTACATATTCATACTTGCTGCCATCATCTATTCCCTTTGCCACCTAGCCACTCAGGAAACAGAATTCATTGACAGCATGCTGACCCCAGTATACAACATCTTTCCAATTCACTCTTTCTTGCACTCCTTTCACCCTCCTGCATGTTCAGGCCCTGATCGTTCAAAATCTTTTTCACTTCATCCTTCCACCTCCAATTTGTTCTGCTTCCCCTTGTTCCCTCCACTTCTGACACATATATCCTCTTTGTCAATCTCTCCTCACTTATTCTCTCCATGTGTCCAAACCATTTCAACACACCCTCTTTTGCTCTCTCAACTACTCTTGCTGTTATCACACATCCCTCTCACCCTTTCATTACTTACTCGGTTAAACCTCCTCACACCACATATTGTCCTCACATTTCATTTCCAACACATCCACCCTCCTCTGCACAACCCCATCTATAGCTTATGCCTCGCAACCATATAACATTGTTGGAACCACTATTTCTGTAAACATACCCATTTTTGCTCTCCAAGATTACGTTCTTGCCTTCCACACATTTTTCCACACTCCCAGAACCTTTGCCCCTTCCCTCATCCTTCTGCTTCCATGGTTCCATCTGCTGCTAAATATCTAAAACACTTCACTTCCTCCAGTTTTTCTCCATTCAAACTTACCTCCAAATTTACTTGTCCCTTAACCCTGCTGAACCTGACAGCCTTGCTCTTATTCACATTTGCCCTCAACTTTCTCCTTTCACACACTTTACCAAACTCAGTCACCAACCTCAGCAGTTTCTCGTCTGAATCAGCCACCAGTGCTGTATTATCAGCAAAACAACTGACACTCCCCAAGCCCTCTTATCCACACAAACTGCATACTTGCCCCTCTCTCCAAAACTTGCATTCACTTTCCTAACCACCCCATCCATAAAAAAATTAAACAACCATGGAGACATCATGCACCCCTGCCACAGACAGACATTTACTGGGAACCAATCACTTTCCTCCCTTCCTTCTCGTACACATGCTGTACATCCTTGGTAAAAACATTTCACTGCTTCTAGTAACTTACCTCCAACACCATATACTCTTAGAACCTTCCACAAAGCATCTGTATCAACCCTCCCATATGCCTTTTCCAGATCCATAAACACTACATACAAATCCACCTGTTTTTTGAAGTATTTCTCACATACATTCGTCAAAGCAAACACCTGATCCACACATCCTTTGCCACTTCTGAAACCACATTGGTCCTTCCCAGTCTGATGTTCTGTACATGCCTTTACCCTCTCAATTAACATCCTCCCATATAATTTCCTAGCGCTACCTCACACACGCGTGGGGGGAGGGTAGTGCCATTTCATGTGTGGCAGGGTGGCGACAGGAATGGATGAAGGCAGCAAGTATGACTATGTATATTTATATTTATTATACTTTGTCGCTGTCTCCCACGTTAGCAAGGTAACGCAAGGAAACAGACGAAAGAATGGCCCAACCCACCCACATACACATGTATATACATACACGACCACACACGCACATATACATATCTATACATTTCAACGTATACATATATATACATTCACAGACATATACATATATACACATGTACATAGTTCATACTTGCTGCCTTTATTCATTCCCGTTGCCACCCCGCCACACATGAAAAGACGACCCCCTCCCCCAAAATTCGTGTGAGGTAGTGCAAGGAAAAGACAACAAAGGCCACATTTGTTCACACTCAGTCTCTAGCTGTCATGTATAATGCGTTGAAACCACAGCTCCCTTTCCACACCTAGGCCCCACAAAACTTTCCATACTTTACCCCAGATGCTTCACATGCCCTGGTTCAAACCATTGACAGCACGTCATTCCCGGTGTACCACATCGTTCCAATTCACTCTATTCCTTGCACGCCTTTCACCCTCCTGCATGTTCAAGCCCCAATCGCTCAAAATCTTTTTCACTCCATCTTTCCACCTCCAATTTGGTCTCCCACTTCTCTTCGTTCCCTCCGCCTCTTTTGTCAATCTTTCCTCACTCATTCTATCCATGTGACCAAACCATTTCAAAACACCCTCTTCTGCTCTCTCAACCATACTCTTTTTATTACCACACATCTCTCATACCCTTTCATTACTTACTCAATCAAACCACATCACACCACATATTGTCCTCAGACATCTCATTTCCAGCACATCCACCCTTCTCCGCACAACTCTATCTATAGCCCACACCTTGCAACCATATAACATTCTTGGAACAACTGTTCCTTCAAACATACCCATTTTTGCTTTCTGAGATAATGTTCTTGCCTTTCACACATTTTTCAACGCTCCCAGAACTTTTGCCCCCTCCCCCACCCTGTGACTCACTTCCGCTTCCATGGTTCTATCAGCTGCCAAATCCACTCACGGATATCTACACTTCACTTCCTCCAGTTTTTCTTCATTCAAACTTACCTCCCAGTTGACTTGTCCTTCAACCCTACTTTACCTAATAACCTTGCTCTTATTCACATTTACTCTCAGCTTTCTTCTTTCACACACTTTACCAAACTCAGTCACCAGCTTCTGCAGTTTCTCACCCGAATCAGCCACCAGCGTTGTATCATCAGCGAACAAGAACTGACTCACTTCCCAAGCTCTGTCATCCACAACAGACTGCATACTTGCCCCTCTCTCCAAAACTCTTGCATTCACCTCCCTAACAACCCCATCCATAAACAAATTAAACAACCATGGAGACATCACGCTCCCCTGACGCAAAACGACATTCACTGAGTACCAATCACTTTCCTCTCTTCCTACTTGTACACATGCCTTACATCCCGATAAAAACTTTTCACTGCTTCTGACAACTTGCCTCCCACACCACATATTCTTAATATCTTCCACAGAGCATCTGTATCAACTCTTATCATATGCCTTCTCCAGATCCATAAATGCTACATACAAATCCATTTGCTTTTCTAAGTATTTCTCACTTACATTCTTTAAAGCAAACACCTGATCCACACATCCTCTACCACTTACACACTTTATTTACCTCCTCCCAAAACATCTTTTTATTCTCCCTAAAATTTAATGATACTCTCTCACCCCAACTCTCATTTGCCCTCTTTTTCACCTCTTGCACCTTTCTCTTGACCTTCTGCCTCTTTCTTTTATACATCTCCCACACATTTGCACCATTTCCCTGCAAAAGTCGTCCAAATGCCTCTGTCTTCTCTTTCACTAATAATCTTACTTTTTCATCCCACCACTCACTACCCTTTCTAATCTGCCCACCTCCCATGCTTCTCATGCCATAAACATCTTTTGCACAAGCCATCACTGCTTCGTTAAATACATCTCATTCCTCCCCCACTCCCCTTACGTCCTTTGCTCACACTTTCTCCCATTCTGCACTCAGTCTTTCCTGGTAGTTCCTCACTCAAGTTTCCTTCCCAAACTGACTTATTCTCACCACTCTCTTCACCTCAACATTCTATCCTCTTTTCTGAAACTACAAATCTTCACCCTCGCCTCCACAAGATAATGATCAGACATCCCTCCAGTTGCACCTCTCAGCACATTAACATCCAAAAGTCTCTCTTTTGCACGCCTATCAGTTAACACGTAATCCAGTGATGCTCTCTGGCCATTTCTCCTACTTACATACGTATACTTATGTATATCTCTCTTTTTAAACCAGGTATTTCCAATCACCAGTCCTTTTTCAGCACATAAATCTACAAGCTCTTCACAATTTCCATTCAGACATGGAACACCCCATGTACACCAATTATTCCCTCAACTGCTACATTACTCACCTTTGCATTCTAATCACCCATCACTATAACCTGGTCTCGTACATCAAAACTACTAACACACTCACTCAGCTGCTCCCAAAACACTTGCCTCTCATGATCTTTCTTCTCATGCCCAGGTGCATATGCACCAGTAATCACCCATCTCTCTCCATCCACTTTCAGTTTTACCCATATCAATCTAGAGTTTACTTACACACTATCACATACTCCCACCACTCCTGTTTCAGGAGTAGTGCTACTCCTTCCCTTGTTCTTATCCTCTCACCAACCCCTGACTTTACTCCCAAAACATTCCCAAAGCACTCTACCCCTTTACCCTTGAGCTTCGTTTCACTCAGAGCCAAAACATCCAGGTTCCTGTCCTCAAACATACTACCTATCTCTCCTTTTTTCTCATCTTGGTTACATCCACACAGATTTAGTCACCCCAGTCTGAACCTTTGAGGAGGATGAGCACTCCCTGTGTGACTTATGTTTCCCCTTTTAGAAAGTTGAAATACAAGGAGGGGATTGTTTCTAGCCCCCTGCTCCTGTCCCCTTTAGTCGCTTTCTATGACAGTGAGGAATTCGTGGGAAGTCTTCTTTCTCCGCTATCCTCAGGGATAGGGGAGAATGAATATGTACATGTTTATATATGTATAAGTCTCTCTATGTATATGTATGTATACGTTGAAATGAATAGGTATGTATATGTGCATGTGTGGGCTATTATATATATACATGTGTGTGTGGGTGGGTTGGCCCATTCTCTCGTCTATTTCCTTGTGCTACTTCGCTGATGTGGGAGGCAACGACTAAGTTTAATAGAAAAAAAAAATCCCAGGAATACTCAACAAACTTATGCCTCTGTAATTTGAACACTTACCTTTATCCCCTGTGCCTTTGTACAGTGGTACTATGCATGCATTCTGCCAATCCTAAGGCACTTCACCATGATCCATACATACATTGAATATCCTTACCGATCAGTCAACAGCAACAGTCACCCCTTTATTAAAAAATTCCACTGCAGTACCATCCAAACCCACCGCCTTGCCAGCTTTCATCTTCCACAAAGCTTTCACTACCTCTTGTCTTTTTGCCAAACCATTCTCCCTGACCCTCTCACTTCGCACACCACCCTGAAAAAAACATCCTATATCTGCCACATTCGACAAACCTTCAAAATACTCACTCCATCTCCTTTTCACTTCAACACTTCTTGTTATTACCTCCACATTTGCCCCCTTTGCCTATGTTCTCATTTGTTCTCTTGTCTTACACACATGATTTACCTCCTTCCAAAACATCTTTTTATTCTCCCTAAAATTTGAATGATACTCTCTCATGGCAACTCTCATTTGCCCTCTTTTTCACCTCTTGCATCTTTCTCTTGACCTGCTGCTTTCTTTTATACATCTCCGAGTCATTTGCACTACTTCCCTGCAAAAATTGTCCAAACACCTCTCTCTTCTCTTTCACTAACAACCTTACTTCTCCATCCCAGCACTCACTACCCTTTCTAATCTGTCCACCTCCCACCTTTCTCATGCCACATGCATCTTTTGCGCTAGCTATCACTGCTTCCCTAAATACATCCCATTCCTCCCCCACTCCCCTCACATCATTTGCTCTCACCTTTAGCCATTCTACACTCAACCTCTCCTGATACTTCCTCATACAAGTCTCCTTTCCAAGCTCACTTACTCTCACCACTCTTTCTCCTCAACATTCTCTCTTCTTTTCTGAAAACCTCTACAAATCTTTGCCTTCACAAGATAGTGATCAGACATCCCTCCAGCTGCCCCTCTCAGAACATTTACATCCAAAAGTCTCTGTTTTACATGCCTATCAATAAACACATAATCCATTAATGCCCTTTGACCATCTCTCCTACTCACATATGTATGCTTATGTATATCCTTTTTTTTTTCTCTCCGCGTTTGCAAGGTAGCGCAAGGAAACAGACAAAAGAAATGGCCCAACCCACCCCCATACACATGTATATACATACGTCCACACACGCAAATATACATACCTACACAGCTTTCCATCGTTTACCCCAGACGCTTCACATGCCCTGATTCAATCCACTGACAGCACGTCAACCCCGGTATACCACATCGATCCAATTCACTCTATTCCTTGCCCTCCTTTCACCCTCCTGCATGTTCAGGCCCCAATCACACAAAATCTTTTTCACTCCATCTTTCCACCTCCAATTTGGTCTCCCACTTCTCCTCGTTCCCTCCACCTCCGACACATATATCCTCTTGGTCAATCTTTCCTCACTCATTCTCTCCATGTGCCCAAACCATTTCAAAACACCCTCTTCTGCTCTCTCAACCACGCTCTTTTTATTTCCACACATCTCTCTTACCCTTACGTTACTTACTCGATCAAACCACCTCACACCACACATTGTCCTCAAACATCTCATTTCCAGCACATCCATCATCCTGCGCACAACTCTATTCATAGCCCACGCCTCGCAACCATACAACATTGTTGGAACCACTATTCCTTCAAACATACCCATTTTTGCTTTCCGAGATAATGTTCTCGACTTCCACACATTCTTCAAGGCTCCCAGGATTTTCGCCCCCTCCCCCACCCTATGATCCACTTTCGCTTCCATGGTTCCATCCGCTGCCAGATCCACTCCCAGATATCTAAAACACTTTACTTCCTCCAGTTTTTCTCCATTCAAACTTACCTCCCAATTGACTTGACCTTCAACCCTACTGTACCTAATTACCTTGCTCTTATTCACATTTACTCTTAACTTTCTTCTTTCACACACTTTACCAAACTCAGTCACCAGCTTCTGCAGTTTCTCACATGAATCAGCCACCAGCGCTGTATCATCAGCGAACAACAACTGACTCACTTCCCAAGCTCTCTCATCCCCAACAAACTTCATACTTGCCCCTCTTTCCAAAACTCTTGCATTCACCTCCCTAACAACCCCATCCATAAACAAATTAAACAACCATGGAGACATCATACACCCCTGCCGCAAACCTACATTCTTTTTAAACCAGGTATTCCCAATCATCAGTCTTTTTCCTCACACAAATCCACAAGCTCTTCACTATTTCCATTTACAACACTGAACACCCCATGTACACCAATTATACCCTCAGCTGTCACATTAATCACCTTCACATTCAAATCACCCATCACTATAGCCTGGTCTCCCGCATCAAACCTGCTAACACACTCACTCAACTGCTCCCAAAACACTTGCTTGTCATGATCTTTATTCTCATGACCAGATGCATAGGCACCAATAATCACCCATCTCTCTCCATCCACTTTCAGTTTTTCCCTTATCAGTCTGGAATTTACTTTCTTACACTCTATCACATACTCCCACAACTAGATTTTTCACACTGGAAATTGTTCCAGTTTTTCTAGCTATGAGAACACGAACCAGTCTCAAGGTATGCTCATGTTTTCATCCCATGAATACCATGACTGATTACGGGAAGTGGGATGATACCATTCGTGTTTTTTCTTTTCTACCTCATCCTTATATAGATATTAAACTATACAAGGCTTGAAGAACTGATTGTTCATAATTTTAGAGACCTCACTTTATTGGTTTCTTCATACTGAAGAATGCATTTACCTGGTGTATTGTACAAAGTGAGCAGGAATTTTTCTGTTCCAGCAACCAACATGGCATGGGCAAAAGCAAGCCTCAGTCATGGCCATCTTGGACAAAAGATGTGAGATGTGCTTCAGAAGCTGACTGAAAGGAATGAATTTTTGACTTTGTTTGTAGTGAAAATTTTCAATGTGTGTGAAATGTTTGTAGTGAAAATTTTCAATGTGTGTGAAATGTGACAACTGATTGTGGTATCATAATGAATAGCAGAATTTATAGCATTATTCTATAAGGCCAGTATGTAATGTAGGATGGATGATTGTAACATTAATAAGACCAATTATTAGATAGAGAAAATCATGCATATTGCTGGCAGTGAGATCATATAGGTGAATCATCTCCTCTCTTTGCCCTTATCACAAGATCTTTTCCTCATTGCTAACAGTTTATGTTATCTTTTAGGTGGGTAGTCGACGTGTTGTACAGACTGGAGCCCTCATCATGATTTTGTTTGGAGTTCTTGGCAAGTTTGGAGCTCTGTTTGTGACCATCCCAGGGCCTGTAGTGGGTGGTGTGTTTTGTGTCATGTTCTCCATGATCTTTGCTGTGGGTCTCTCCACACTTCAATACATTGACCTTAATTCCTCCAGGAACCTCTTTGTGGTTGGCTTCTCTTTGTTCTTTGGCCTGGCTCTCCCAAAGGTATGTAATACAATGTTTTCACTTCAGAAATATTCTTTTATGATATATATATGTTTATGTTATCCCTGGGGATAGAAGAGAATGAATGCTGCCCATGTATTCCCTGCATGTTGTAGATGGTGACAAAGAGGGATGGGAGTTCGTGGTCAGAAAACCTCTCCTCCTGTATTACTTTCCAAAAGAAGGAGCAGAGCAAAGAGCCAAGTGAGGAATTTTCCTTCTGAAATTCTGTCATCTGTTCTTGATGGTACCTTGCTCATTTGGGAAATGGCGAGAATTTATGAAAAGAAAAAAAAGATGTTTTTGTACATGACTATATCACAAGAGAATTCATTGTTTATTATTATTATTATTATTATTATTATTATTATTATTGTTATTATTATAATCGCTGTTTCCTGCTTCAGCGAGGTAGTGCCAGTAAACAGACGAAGAATGACCCATCCACTCATATACACATATACATACATAAATGCCCATACACGCACATATACATACATATACTTATCATCATATACATACACAGGTATGTACATACATACCCATGTACATATTCATACTTGCTTGCTTACATCCATTCCTGTTGCTGCCTCGTCACACAGTTAATAGCATCCCTTTATCTTCTATAACCCTGGGGAGAGAGGAGAATCAACACTGCCCATGTATTCCCTGCATGTCGTAGAAGTTGTTTAAGAGGGTTGGGAGTGGGTGGTTAGAAAACCTCTCCTCCTGTATTACTTTCCAAAAGGAGGAGCAGAGCAAGGAGCTAAGTGAGGAATTTTCCATCTGAGATTCTGTCATTTGTTCTTTATGCTACCTTGTTCATGTGGGAAATGGCGAGTATTTATGAAGAGAAAAAAGATGTTTTTGTAGATAACTGTATCACGAGAATTCATCGTTTATTATTATTATTATTATTATTATTATTATTATTATATGGGACAATGAATACTTCCCATGTATTCCCTGCTTGTCGTAGGGGCGATTAAAGGGGGCAGGAGCGGGGGGCTGGAAACCCCCCTCGTATTTGAATTTCTAGAACAGGAAACAAGAAGGAGCCATGCGGAGAGTGCTCATCCTCCTCAAAGGCTCAGATTGGGGTGTCTGAATGTTTGTGGATGTAACCAAGATGAGAAAAAAGGAGAGATAGGTAGAATTGTTTGAGGAAGAGAACCTGGATATTTTGGCTCTGAGTGAAACAAAACTCAAGGGTAAAGGGGAAGAGTGGTTTGGGAATCTCTTGGGTGTAAAATCAGGGGTTGGTTTGAGGACAAGAGGAAAGGAAGGAGTAGCACTGCTCCTGAAGTAGGAGTTGTGGGAGTATGTGTTAGAGTGTAAGAAGGTAAACTCTAGATTGATGTGGGTAAAACTGAAAGTGGATGGAGAGAGATAGGTGATTATTGGTGCCTATGCACCTGGTCTTGAGAAGAAAAATCATGAGTGGCAAGTGTTTTGGGAGCAGATGAGTGAGTGTGTTAGCAGCTGTGACGCAGGAGACCGAGTTATAGTGATGGGTGATCTGAACGCAAAGGTGAGTAATGTGGGAGTGGAGGGTATAATTGTTGTACATGAGGTGTTCAATGTTGTGAATGGAAATGGTAAAGAGTTTGTGGATTTGTGTGCTGAAAATGGACTGTTGATTGGGAATACCTGGTTTAAAAAGAGAGATATTCATAAGTATACATATGTGAGTATGAGAGATGGTCAGAGGGCGTTATCAGAATATGTGTTAATTGATAGTCATGCGAAAGAGAGACTTTTGGATGTTAATGTGCTGAGAGGGGCAGCTGGAAGGATGTCTGATCACTATCTTGCGGAGGTGAAGATTTGTAGAGGTTTTCAAAAAAGAAGAGAGAATTTTGGGGAGAAGATAGTGGTGAGTGTAAGTGAGCTTGTAAAGGAGACTTGTGTGAGGAAGTACCAAGGGAGATTGAGTGTAGAATGGCAAAAGGTGAGAGCAAATGACGAAAGAGGAGTGGGGGAGGAATGGGGTGTATATAGGGAAGCAGTGATGGCTTGTGCAGAAAATGCATATATCTTGAGAAAGGCGGGAGGTGGGAAGATTAGAAAGGATAGAGAGTGGTGAGATAAAGAAGTAAGACTGTTAGTGAAAGAGAAGAGAGAGGCATTTGGACGATTTTTGCATGGAAATTGTACAGATGACTGGGAGATGTATAAGAGAAAGCAGCAGGAGGTCAAGAGAAAGGTGCTAAAGGTGAAAAAGAGGGAAATGAGACTTAGGGGTGAGAGAGTATCATTGAATTTTAGGGAGAATAATAAGATGTTTTGGAAGGAGGTAAATGGGGAGGTAATAACAAGTATTGATTAAGTGAGAAGGAGATGGACTGAGTATTTTGAAGGTTTGTTGAATATGATTGATGATAGAGTGGCAGATATAGGGTGATTTGGTCGGGGTAGTGTGTGAAGTGAGAGGGTCAGGGAGAATAGTTTGGTGAAGAGAGAAGAGGTAGTGAAATCTTTAGGGAAGATGAAAGCCGGCAAGGCGATGGGTTTGGATGGTATTGCATTGGAATTTATTAAAAAAGGGGGTGACTGTGTTGTTGATTGGTTGGTAAGGATATTCAGTATGTGGATGGATCATGGTGAAGTGCCTAAGGATTGATGGAATGCATGCATAGTGCCATTGTACAAAGGGAAAGGGGATAAAGGTGAATGTTCAAATTACAGAGGTATAAGTTTGTTGAGTATTCCTGGGAAATTATATGGGAGGGTATTAATTGAGAGAGTAAAGGCATGTACAGAGCATCAGATTAGTGAAGAGCAGTGTGGTTTCAGAAGTGGTAGAGGATGTGTGGATCAGGTGTTTGCTTTGAAGAATGTATGTGAGAAATACTTAAAAAACAAGATGGATTTGTATGTAGCATTTATGGATCTGGAGAAGGCATATGATAGGGTTGATAAGAGATGCTTTGTGGAAGGTATTAAGATTATATGGTGTGGGAGGTAAGTTGCTAGAAGCAGTGAAAAGTTTTTACCAAGGATGTAAGGTATGTGTATGAGTAGGAAGAGAGGAAAGTGATTGGTTCCCAGTGAATGTCAGTTTGTGGCAGGGCTGCATGATGTCTCCATGGTTGTTAAATTTGTGTATGGATGAGGTGGTTAGGGAAATAAATGCAAGAGTTTTGGAGAGAGGGGCAAGTATGCAGTCTGTAGTGGATGAGAGGGCTTGGTAAGTGAGTTAGTTGTTGTTCGCTTATGATACAGTGCTGGTGGCTGATTATGGTGATGAACTAAAGAGGTTGGTGACTTGAGTTTGGTAAAGTGTGTGAAAGAAGAAAGTTGAGAGTAAATGTGAATAAGATCAAGGTTGTTAGGTTCAGTATGGTTGAGGAACAAGTTAATTGGGAGGTAAGTTTGAATGGAGAAAAATTGGAGGAAGTGAAGTGTTTTAGATATCTGGGAGTGGACTTGGCAGCGGACGGAACCATAGAAGTGGAAGTAAGTCACAGGGTGGGGGAGGGGGGGAGGTTCTGGGAGCTTTGAAGAATGTGTGGAAAGCGAGAACGGTATCTCAGAGAGCAAAATTGAGCATGTTTGAAGGAATAGTGGTTCCAACAATGTAATATGGGTGCAATGCATGGGCTATGGATAGGGCTTTGCAGAGGAGGGTGGATTTGTTGGAAATGAAATGTTTGAGGACAATATGTGGTGTGAAGTGGTTTGATCAAGTAAGAAATGAAAGGGTAAGAGAGATGTGTGGTAATAAAAAGAGTGTGGTTCAGAGAGCAGAAGAGGGTATGTTGAAATGGGCATGTGAAGCATCTGGGGTAAACCATGGAAAGGTCTGTGTGGCCTCAAGTGGAAAGAGAGATATGGTTTCGTTGCATTACACATGACAGCTAGAGAATAAGTGTGAATGAATGTGGCCTTTTTTTTTTTTTCCTTTCCTAGCGCTACCTAACTGGAGGGTGGGGGGTGGACGCTGTTTCATGTGTGATGGCATGGCGACAGGAATGGATGAAGGCAGCAAGTATGAATATGTACTAATGTATATGTATATGTCTGTGTATGTATATATATATATGTATACGTTGAAATGTATAGGTAAGTTTATATGCGTGTGTGGACGTGTATGTATGTATAGACATGTGTATGTGGGTGGGCTGGACCATTCTTTCGTCTCGTATCTTGTGCTACCTCGGTAATGTAGGAGACAGCGACAAAGTATAATAAATAAAATGAATAATGTATATATATATTTATTTATTCATTTATTTTGCTTTGTTGCTGTCTCCCACGTTAGCGAGGTAGCGCAAGGAAACAGACGAAAGAAAGGCCCAACCCACCCACATACACATGTATATACATACACGTCCACATATAGCACATATACATACCTATGTATCTCAATGTATACATATATATACACACACATATACATATATACCCATGTACATAATTCAAAGTGTCTGCCTTTATTCATTCCCATCTCCACCCCGCCACATATGGAATAACAACACCCTCCCCCTTATGTGTGCGAGGTAGCGCTAGGAAAAGATAACAAACGCCCCATTCATTCACACTCAGTCTCTAGCTGTCATGTAATAATGCACCGAAACCACAGCTCCCTTTCCACATCTGGGCCCCACAGAACTTTCCATGGTTTACTCCAGATGCTTCACATGCCCTGGTTCAATCCATTGACAGCACGTCGACCCCGGTATACCACATCGTTCCAATTCACTCTATTCCTTGCACACCTTTCACCCTCCTGCATGTTCAGGTCACTGATCACTCAAAATCTTTTTTACTCTATCTTTCCACCTCCAATTTGGTCTCCCACTTCTCCTCGTGCCCTCCACCTCTGACACATATATCCTCTTGGTCAATCTTTCCTCACTCATTCTCTCCATGTGACCAAACCATTTCAAAACACCCTCTTCTGCTCTCTCAACCACACTCTTTTTATTACCACACATCTCTCTTACCCTACTATTACTTACTCGATCAAACCACCTCACACCACATATCGTCCTGAAACATCTCATTTCCAGCACATCCACCCTCCTGCGCACAACTCTATCCATAGCCCACGCCTCACAACCATACAACATTGTTGGAACCACTATTCCTTCAAACACCCATTTTTGCTTTCCGAGATAATGTTCTCGACTTCCACACATTCTTCAAGGCTCCCAGAATTTTCGCCCCCTCCCCCACCCTATGATTCACTTCCGCTTCCATGGTTCCATCCGCTGCCAAATCCACTCCCAGATATCTAAAATACTTCACATCCTCCAGTTTTTCTCCATTCAAACTTACCTCCCAATTGACTTGACCCTCAACCCTACTGTTCCTAATAACCTTACTCTTATTCACATTTACTCTCAACTTTCTTCTTTCACACACTTTACCAAACTCAGTCACTCGCTTCTGCAGTTTCTCACATGAATCAGCCACCAGTGCTGTATCATCAGCAAACAACAATGGACTCACTTCCCTAGCTCTCAACCACAACAGACTTCATACTTGCCCCTCTTTCCAAAACTCTTGCATTCACCTCCCTAACAATCCCATCCATAAACAAATTAAACAACCATGGAGACATCACACACCCCTGCCGCAAACCTACATTCACTGAGAACCAGTCACTTTCCTCTCTTCCTACACGTACACATGCCTTACATCCTCGATAAAAACTTTTCACTGCTTCTAGCAACTTGCCTCCCACACCATATATTCTTAATACCTTCCACAGACCATCTCTATCAACTCTATCATATGCCTTCTCCAGATCCATAAATGCTACATACAAATCCATTTGCTTTTCTAAGTATTTCTCACATACATTCTTCAAAGCAAACACCTGATCCACACATCCTCTACCACTTCTGAAACCACACTGCTCTTCCCCAATCTGATGCTCTGTACATGCCTTCACCCTCTCAATCAATACCCTCCCATATAATTTACCAGGAATACTCAACAAACTTATACCTCTGTAATTTGAGCACTCACTCTTATCCCCTTTGCCTTTGTACAATGGCACTATGCACGCATTCCACCAATCCTCAGGCACCTCACCATGAGTCATACATACTTTAAATAACCTTACCAACCAGTCAACAATACAGTCACCCCCTTTTTTAATAAATTCCACTGCAATACCATCCAAACCTGCTGCCTTGCCGGCTTTCATCTTCCGCAAAGCTTTTACTACCTCTTCTCTGTTTACCAAATCATTTTCCCTAACCCTCTCACTTTGCACACCACCTCGACCAAAACACCCTATATCTGCCACTCTATCATCAAACACATTCAACAAACCTTCAAAATACTCACTCCATCTCCTTCTCACATCACCACTACTTGTTATCACCTCCCCATTTGCGCCCTTCACTGAAGTTCCCATTTGCTCCCTTGTCTTACGCACTTTATTTACCTCCTTCCAGAACATCTTTTTATTCTCCCTAAAATTTAATGATACTCTCTCACCCCAACTCTCATTTGCCCTTTTTTTCACCTCTTGCACCTTTCTCTTGACCTCCTGTCTCTTTCTTTTATACATCTCCCACTCAATTGCATTTTTTCCCTGCAAAAATCGTCCAAATGCCTCTCTCTTCTCTTTCACTAATACTCTTACTTCTTCATCCCACCACTCACTACCCTTTCTAATCAACCCACCTCCCACTCTTCTCATGCCACAAGCATCTTTTGCGCAATCCATCACTGATTCCCTAAATACATCCCATTCCTCCCCCACTCCCCTTACTTCCATTGTTCTCACCTTTTTCCATTCTGTACTCAGTCTCTCCTGGTACTTCCTCACACAAGTCTCCTTCCCAAGCTCACTTACTCTCACCACCCTCTTCACCCCAACATTCACTCTTCTTTCCTGAAAACCCATACAAATCTTCACTTTTGCCTCCACAAGATAATGATCAGACATCCCTCCAGTTGCACCTCTCAGCTCAGTAACATCCAAAAGTCTCTCTTTCGCGCGCCTGTCAATTAACACGTAATCCAATAACGCTCTCTGGCCATCTCTCCTACTTACATAAGTATACTTATGTATATCTCGCTTTTTAAACCAGGTATTCCCAATCATCAGTCCTTTTTCAGCACATAAATATACAAGCTCTTCACCATTTCCATTTACAACACTGAACACCCCATGTATACCAATTATTCCCTCAACTGCCACATTACTCACCTTTGCATTCAAATCACCCATCACTATAACCCGGTCTCGTGCATCAAAACCACTAACACACTCATTCAGCTGCTCCCAAAACACTTGCCTCTCATGATCTTTCTTCTCATGCCCAGGGTGGGGGAGGGGGCGAAGGTTCTGGGAGTGATGAAGAATGTATGGAAGGCAAGAATATTATCTCAGAAAGTAGAAATGGGTATGTTTGGAGGAATAGTGGTTCCAACAATGCTATATGGTTGCAAGGCGTGGGCTATAGATAGGATTGTGCGGAGGAGGGTGGATGTGTTGGAAATGAAATGTTTAAGGACAATATGTGGTGTGAGGTAGTTTGATTGAGTAAGTTTTGAAAGGGTAAGAGAGATGTGTGGTAATAAAAAGAGTGTGGTTGAGAGAGCAGAAGAGGGTGTATTGAAATGGTTTGGTCACAGGGAGAGAATGAGGGAGGAAAGATTGACAAAGAGGGTATATGTGACAGAAGTGGAGGGAACGAGAAGAAGTGGGAGACCAAATTGGAGGTGGAAGGATGGAGTGAAAAAGATTTTGAGCGATCGGGGCCTTAACATGCAGGAGGGTGAAAGGCGGGCAAGGAATAGAGTGAATTGGAACGATGTGGTATACTGGGGTCGACGTACTGTCAATGGATTGAACCAGGGCATGTGAAGAGTCTGGGGTAAAGCATGGAAAGTTTACTAGGGCTTGGATGTGGAAAGAGAGCTGTGGTTTTGGTGCATTATACATGACAGCTAGAGACTGAGTGTGGACGAATGTGGCCTTTGATGTCTTTTCCTAGCACTACCTCGTGTGCATGTGGGGGGAGGGAGTTGTCATTTCATGTTTAGCGGTGTGGCAACAGGAATGAATAAAGGTAGCAAGTATAAGTTATATACATGCGTATATATGTATATGTCTGTGGATGTATATATATGTATACGTTGAAATAAAGGCAGCAAGTATGAATTATGTACATGCGTATATGTGTATATGTCTGTGGATGTATATATTTGTATACGTTGAAATGTATAGGTATGTATATGTGTGTGTGTGGACTTATATGTATATATGTGTGTATGTGGGTGGGTTGGGCCGTTATTTTGTCTGTTTCCTTGCTCTACCTTGCTAACGCAGAAGACAGTGACAAAGTATAATGAATATAATAAATAATATATTTATTTTATGTTATACCGGGGTTGACGTGCTGTCAGTGGATTGAATCAAGGCATGTGAAGCATCTGGGGTAAACCATGGAAAGCTGTGTAGGTATGTATATTTGCGTGTGTGGACGTATGTATATACATGTGTATGGGGGGGGGTTGGGCCATTTCTTTCGTCTGTTTCCTTGCGCTACCTCGCAAACGCGGGAGACAGCGACAAAGTATAATAAAAAATAAAAAAAATAATTTTATGTTTATTTATTACACTTTGTTGCTGTCTCCCATGTTAGTGAGGTAGCACAAGGAAACAGAGGAAAGAATGGCCCATCCCACCCACATACTTATGTATATACATACACGTCCACACACACATATATACATACCTGTACATCTCAATGTATACATATATGTACACACACAGACATATACATATATACGCATGTACATAATTCATACTGTCTGCACTTTATTCATTCCCGTCGCCACCCCGCAACACATGAAATGAAAAACCCCCCTCCCCTCACACGTGCGCGAGGTAGCTCTAGGAAAAGACAACAAAGGCCACATTCGTTCACACTCAGTCTCTAGTTTCATGTATAATGCACTTAAACCACAGCTCCCTTTCCACATCCAGGCCCCACAAAACTTTCCATGGTTTACCCCAGACGCTTCACATGCCCTGGTTCAATCCATTGACAGCATGTTGACCCCGGTATACCACATCGTTCCAATTCACTCTATTCTTTGCACGCCTTTCACACTCCTGCATGTTCAGGCCCCTGATCACTCAAAATCTTTTTCACCCCATCTTTCCACCTCCAATTTGGTCTCTCACTTCTCCTCGATCCCTCCACCTCTGACACATATATCCTCTTGGTCAATCTTTCCTCACTCATTTTCTCCATGTGACCAAACCATTTCAAAACACCCTCTTCTGCTCTCTCAATCACACTCTTTTTATTACCACACATCGCTCTTACCCTTTCATTACTTACTCGATCAAACCACCTCACACCACATATTGTCCACAAACATCTCATTTCCAGCACATCCACCCTCCTCCGCACAACTCTATCTATAGTCCACACCACGCAACCACATATCATTGTTGGAACCAATATTCCTTCAAACATACCCATTTTTGCTTTCCAAGATAACGTTCTCGACTTCCACACATTCTTCAACACTCCCTGAACTTTTGCCCCCTCCCCTACCCTATGATTCACTTCCACTTCCATGGTTCTATCTGCTGCCAAATCCACTCCCAAATATCTAAAACACTTCACTTCCTCCAGTTTTTCTCCATTCAAACTTACCTCGCAATTGACTTGTCCCTCAGTCATACTGTACCTAATAACCTTGCTCTTATTCACATTTACTCTCAGCTTTCTTCTTTCTTACACTTTACCAAACTCAGTTACCAGCTTCTGCAGTTTCTCTCCCGAATCACCCACCAGCGCTGTATCATCAGCGAACAAGAACTGACTTACTTCCCAAGCTCTCTCATCCACAACAGACTGCATACTTGCCCCTCTTTCGAAAACTCTTGCGTTCACCTCCCTAACAATCCCATCCATAAACAAATTAAACAACCATAGAGACGTCATGCACCACTGCCGCAAACCAACATTCACTGAGAACCAATCACTTTCCACTCTTCCTACAAGTACACATGCTTTACATACTCGATAAAAACTTTTCACTGCTTCTCACAGCTTGCCTCCCACACCATATATTTTTAATACTTTTCACAGAGCATCTCTATCAACTCTATCATATGCATTCTCCAGATCCATAAATGCTACATACAAATCCATTTGCTTTTCTAAGTATTTCTCACATACATTCTTCAAAGCAAACACCTGATCCACACATCCTCTACCACTTCTGAAACCACACTGCTCTTCCCCAATCTGATGCTCTGTACATGCCTGCACACACTCAATCAATACCCTCCCATATAATTTACCAGGAATACTCAACAAACTTATACCTCTGTAATTCGAGCACTCACTTTTATCCCCTTTGCCTTTGTACAATGGCACTATGCAAGCATTCTGCCAATCCTCAGGCATCTCACCATGAGTAATACGTACATTGAATAATCAACCCACCTCCCACTCTTCCCCATGCCCCCAAAAACCCCTTTTGCGCAATCCCCTCACTGATTCCCTAAATACATCCCCTTCCTCCCCCCCTCTCCTTTCTTCCCCCTTGGGTTTTCCCCCCTTTTTCCATTCTGTACCCCAGTCTCCCTGGGACTTCCCAAAACAAGGCTCCTTCCCCAAGGGTCACTTAACCCCTCACCACCCTCTTTACCCCCAACATTCACTCTTTTTTCCCCGAAAACCCATACAAAACTTTTAAATTTCGCCCCCACAAGGGTAAAAGATCAAATCCCCCCAGTTGCACCCCTCACCCCCAATTTAAAATCCAAAAGTCTCTCTTTTCGCGCCGCCCGTCCCAAATTAACCAAAGTAATCCAAAAACGCTCTTTTGGCCCATTTTTCTCCTACTTACATAATTAAACTTATGTATAAAATTTGCTTTTTTTTCCCGGTATTTCCCCAAACATCAGTTCCTTTTTTTAGCACATAAATAACCCAAACTCTTTTACCATTTCCTTTTTCAACACTGAACACCCCAGGGAAAAACCAATTTTTTCCCCCCAACTGCCACATTACCAACCCTTTTCAAATTTAAATCACCCATCACTATAACCCGGGCCCTCGTGCATCAAAAACCACTAAAAAACTCATTCCGCTTTCTCCCCAAAAAACTTTCCTTCAAAACTTTCTTCTCATGGGCCCCGGGGGGGGGAGGGGCAAAGGTTTTGGGGTTTATGAAGAAGTATGGAAGGCAAGAAAAAATTTTCTCAAAAAAAGTAGAAAAGGGTAATTTTGGAGGAATAGTGGTTCCAACCCAAAGCAAAATGGTTGCAAAGGCGGGCTAAGAATAGGGTTGTGCGGAGGAGGGTGGGTGTGTTGGGAAAAAAGGGAAAAGTTTAAGGACAAATGGGGGTGGAGGTATTGGGTTGAGTAAAGTTTTGAAAGGGGGAAAGAATGTGTGGAATAAAAAGAGTGTTTGGTTTTTAGAGCAGAAGAGGGGGTAAATTTAAAAAGGTTTTTGGGCCCGGGGGGAAAAATGAGGGGGGAAAGATTGACAAAGGGGGGTAAATGTTAAAGAAGGGAGGGGAAAGAGGGAAAAGTGGGGGACCAAAAATTTGGGGGTGGAAGGGTGGATGAAAAAGATTTTTAAACGTCGGGCCTTTCCCTGCAGGAGGGGGAAAGGCGGGCAAGGAATAAGTGAATTGGAAAACGATGTGGTAAACTGGGGCCCCACGTACCCGCAAAGGGTTGAACCAGGGGAAAAGGGTTTTTTAAAAGCTGGGGGAAAGCATGGAAAATTTTCCCAGGGCTTGGGTTGGAAAGAGAGCTGTGGTTTTGGGCATTATAATGACAGCTAGAGACTTTATTTTGGACGAATTGGCCTTTTAATGTCTTTTCCTAGCACTACCCGAGGGGAAAGTGGGGGGGGGGAGTTTTCATAACAAGTTTAGCGGTGTGGCAACAGAATGAATAAAAGGGAAACCCAAATATAAGTTTTAAACATTCGTATATAAAGTAAAGTCTTTGGAAAGTAAATAAATTAAAACGTAAAATAAAGGGAGCAAGAAGAATTAAAGTACATTCGTAAAGGGGTTTTAATTTTTGTCGTGGGTGTATATATTTGTATAACCCTTGAAATGTTTTAGGATGTATAAGTGTGGGTGTGGACTTATATGTATATAAGTGTGTTAAAGTGGGTGGGTTGGGCCGTTTTTGTCGTTTTCCTTGCTCTAAACCTTTTCTAACGGGAGAAGAAAAGTGACAAAGTAAAAAAGAATATAAATAAATAATATAATTTTTTTTTATTTATTAAACCGGGGGTTTACGTGGGTGTCAGTTGGGTTGAATCCCAAAGGGATGGAAGCATCTGGGGTAAACCATTTTGGGAAACGTGTTTGGGAGGGGATATTTGCGTGTGGGACGAGTATAAAACATGTGTATGGGGGGGGAAAGGGCCTTTCTTTTCGTCCCTTTTTCCCTTTCGCTACCTTCGCAAAAACGGGGGGAGACAGCCCACAAAGTATAAAAAAAAATAAAAAAAAATAATTTTAAAAGTTTATTTAAATTTCAAAATTTGTTGCTGTCCCCCCATGTTAGTGAGGTAGCCAAAGGGGAAAAAGAGGAAAGAATGGCCCCTCCCACCCACAAACTTTATTTAATACAACACGCCACACACACATAATACCTACCTTACTTTTTCAAAGTATAAATAAATGGGACACAAAGCACAAATAACATATATACGCATGTACATAAAATTTAAAACTGTCTGCACTTTATTCATTCCCGGGCGCCCCAAAACCCCGCAACCATGAAAGGAAAAAACCCCCCCCCCCCTCCCACGTGCGCGAGGGAGCTCTAAAAAGAAAAAACAAAGGCCACATTCTCCCTCCAGCTCTAGTTTTATGTAAAAACACATAAACCAAAGCTCCCCTTTTTCCCCATCCAGGCCCCCCAAAACTTTTCCCTGGTTTAACCCCAAAACGCTTCACTTTCCCCGGGTTTAAACCTTTTACAGCAAGTTTTTCCCCGGGAAAACCACATCGTTTTCCCAAATTTACTCTATTCTTTGCACCCTTTCACACTCCTTTCAAGTTCAGGCCCTTAACACTCAAAACTTTTTTCCCCCCCATCTTTCCCCCCTCCCCCCAAATTTGGGTTTTCTCCCCTTCTCCTCGATCCCCCACCTCTGACACAAATATCCTCTTTTTTCAATCTTTCCTCCCTCATTTTCTCCATGTGACCAAACCATTTTAAAACACCCTCTTTTTGCTCTCCTCAAACCACACTCTTTTTATTTTTCCAAAAAACAACGCTCTTCCCCTTTTATTTCTTTCTCGATCAAAACCCCCCCACACACATATTTTCCCAAACATCTCATTTCCAGCACATCCACCCTCCTTCCCACAACTCTATCCATAGCCCACGCCTCGCAACCATACAACATTTTTGGGAACCACTATTCCTTCAAACATACCCATTTTTGCTTTCCGAGATAATGTTCTCGACTTCCACACATTCTTCAAGGCCCCCAGGATTTTCGCCCCCTCCCCCACCCTATGATCCACTTCCGCTTCCATGGTTCCATCCGCTGCCAGATCCACTCCCAGATATCTAATACACTTCACTTCCTCCAGTTTTTCTCCATTCAAACTCACCTCCCAATTGACTTGACCCTCAACCCTACTGTACCTAATAACCTTGCTCTTATTCACATTTACTCTTAACTTTCTTCTTCCACACACTTTTCCAAACTCAGTCACCAGTTTCTGCAGTTTCTCACATGAATCAGCCAGCAGCGCTGTATCATTAGCGAACAACAACTGACTCACTTCCCAAGCTCTCTCATCCCCAACAGACTTCATACTTGCCCCTCTTTCCAAAACTCTTGCATTTACCTCCCTAACAACCCCATCCATAAACAAATTAAACAACCATGGAGACATCACACACCCCTGCCGCAAACCTACATTCACTGAGAACCAATCACTTTCCTCTCTTCCTACACGCACACATGCCTTACATCCTCGATAAAAACTTTTCACTGCTTCTAACAACTTTCCTCCCACACCATATATTCTTAATACCTTCCACAGAGCATCTCTATCAACTCTATCATATGCCTTCTCCAGATCCATAAATGCTACATACAAATCCATTTGCTTTTCTAAGTATTTCTCACATACATTCTTCAAAGCAAACACCTGATCCACACATCCTCTACCACTTCTGAAACCACACTGCTCTTCCCCAATCTGATGCTCTGTACATGCCTTCACCCTCTCAATCAATACCCTCCCATATAATTTACCAGGAATACTCAACAAACTTATACCTCTGTAATTTGAGCACTCACTCTTATCCCCTTTGCCTTTGTACAATGGCACTATGCACGCATTCCGCCAATCCTCAGGCACCTCACCATGAGTCATACATACATTAAATAACCTTACCAACCAGTCAACAATACAGTCACCCCCTTTTTTAATAAGTTCCACTGCAATACCATCCAACCCTGCTGCCTTGCCGGCTTTCATCTTCCGCAAAGCTTTTACTACCTCTTCTCTGTTTACCAAATCATTCTCCCTAACCCTCTCTCTTTGCACACCACCTCGACCAAAACACCCTATATCTGCCACTCTATCATCAGACACATTCAACAAACCTTCAAAATACTCACTCTGTCTCCTCACATCATCACTACTTGTTATCACCTCCCCATTAGCCCCCTTCACTGATGTTCCCATTTGTTCCCTTGTCTTATGCACTTTATTTATCTCCTTCCAAAACATCTTTTTATCCTCCCTAAAATTTAATGATACTATCTCACCCCAACTCTCATTTGCCCTCTTTTTCACCTCTTGCTTCTTTCTCTTGACCTTCTGCCTCTTTCTTTTATACATCTCCCAGTCATTTGCATTATTTCCCTGCAAAAATCGTCCAAATGCCTCTCTCTTCTCTTTCACTAATAATCTTGCTTCTTCATCCCACCACTCACTACCCTTTCTAATCTGCCCACTCCCACACTTCTCATGCCACAAGCATCTTTTGCACAAGCCATCACTGCTTCCCTAAATACATCCCATTCCTCCCCCACTCCCCTTACGTGCTTTGCTCTCACCTTTTTCCATTCTGTACTCAGTCTCTCCTGGTACTTCCTCACACAAGTCTCCTTCCCAAGCTCACTTACTCTCACCACTCTCTTCACCCCAACATTCTCTCGTCTTCTGAAAACCTCTTCAAATCTTCACTTTCGCCTCCACAAGATAATGATCAGACATCCCTCCAGTTGCACCTCTGAGCACATTAACATCCTAAAGTCTCTCTTTCGTGCACCTATCAGTTAACATGTAATCCAATAACACTTTCTGGCCATCTCTCCTGCTTACATACGTATACTTATGCATAAATGTAGATATAAAACAGTCAGCTGTGCATATGGCACGATGGTCTAATGATGAAATCTTCCGAGAGGATGACATTAGGGATATTTTGAAGTTTAATTTCTTTCCTAGCCAGAAAACTGGGGACTGCTGGTACTTTGTCCACAGAGCTACAATTTCTCCTTATCACATATAACACTTGACAACACTTATATCATGCAACTATAGGTTTTCTTGGGGTAAGTGCTTTGTGCTAACCCTGTCTTTTGGTGAAATGGCTGGAGTGATAGATAGAAGTATTGGGCAGAATGTTAGATACAAGCTGTAGGTAGGCACATTAGGTAGAATTAGTGAGTTGGAACATTAGGCAGGAATATTAAGTAGACTCGTAAGTAGAAATAGTTGGTAACACTGGGTAGGAGGCTCTGAAAATACTGTGCCAGAGTTACCCTCTGCTAGTCACCTATTACGAATGAGGCACTAAAGGCTAAGAAGCAAGATGCCAAAAGACATCTGTCAAGTTAAGGCTGATTGTCCAGTTGTTTAACAGTACAGTATAATGAATGATTTGTAAGCTGGTAATCTTGAACTTGTGCTTCAATATAAGGGTGTTCGGAAAAGACAGATCCAAAACAACAGTTCCTTTTTAATTCCCATTTTGGACTGGAAAAGGTCTTACTGCAGGCTTTTTGATGTCCTTGCCTATCAATTCTACATTGTATTCTAGTGATAGCAGAGTCAAAGGCAGTTGTAGGTTTTTACTCGACTGGTATGTGAGATACTGTACTCAAGCCCAGATCTCTAGACATTAGATACACTCATACGTCAAACTTCTGGTAAACTCATGATTAGCAAAGAGCAGTTATGAGGAAAACCTGCTTGAAGACACAACTCATTGGCTTGGAAGGGGTTGCCTGGAAAGGGCACCTCTGCTTTTGGTAGAGGAGAGTGGAAGGAGGAGCCTTCTGGAATTATTCCTTTCAAGATTAGAGATAACAGGGCTCCAATTTGTTGTCTTCACCATATACTTCCCTTCTAGAAACAGTTTTCTAATGCTGGTGATTTCTAAAGATCCAGGTCAAAGTATCTCCTTAATAGTCTCATGGAGAAAATAAGAAGGCACAGCCTTGTCGTGTGCACTGTTGTTGAGATAGAGATTGAAGGAATTCTTTGCTTGTAAAACTGGAAGTTGTTTAGGCATGCCATAAGACTCCCCAGTGAGGTCTAGTTAATCTAATGCTCTATTTGGAGAGGAAAGGATTCACAAAATGCAAAGTGTATGGCAGTATTTTGACAAAGAGATTTGGTGTCCTCAAGGCTGTGGAACATAAGTCTGAAGATCTTCGAAGGGAAAAAGGCCTCTAACCTTTCCTTGTAACAACGCTGTATGTTGGTACCATCTGTGTTCCCCTTTTCTATTAGTTCTGTGTGCTTCTTTAGATGCAGTAACCAGCCTTGAGCAAATTTGAGAAACTTATTCTTGTTTCAGCTTGATATAGGATTTGAAAAGTTTTCTGAATATTTTCTTATCCATATTCTTGATTGTGATTCTGATGTTTGCCAGCAGATAGTTTCTCCTCTTTACTATTCTTAGATGGGACTCTGGTGACAGGTTAGGGATGATGTCTGTTTCAAAGATCCCCTCCCACACAGATTCTTGCAGCTTATATCTTGCTAGATAATATTCATGTCAAGGTCTTCATTCACTGCATACCATTCTTATTAACGTTCACTCAAGTTGATTGGTAACATTCTCAGGTGATATTTTGATGTAGCAGTTACTGAGATTGAAAATTTCAACACAGATGAAGCAATAATATTTAAGCTATCTGATGTGAAATCACAGCAAGTTACAAAGCAATTAAGGAAACAGAATTTTGCATTGATGATCATAGAAATCCATTTCCAAATTTATTCCTAAGTACAAATGGCTGTATTTCAAAAATTGCCAAAGCTAACTTCCATCACCTCTGACAGTGGATGGAGGGAAACCCTGGAGTAATCCAGACAGGGGAGCCTACAGTGGACCAGATCCTGACAGTGCTGCTTCAGACCTCCATGTTTGTTGGGGGCTTCCTTGGTTTCGTGCTGGACAACACTGTGCCAGGCAAGTCTAGGGGGTACCATGTTAGCTGGTAGACAAATGTTACTCTATCTGTTCAGTTTGTATCCATTTCCCTGTAGAAGACGTAATGGTGATAAAGAGTCACTTGAGAATAGTTCTGGTTTCCTAAATATCCTCCTTTTTGTAACTGTAGTGTATTTTGTATGCTCAAACTTATTTTATGAATATCCTTGTATCCTTTATAGTTTTATTCAGTATACTGTTATTTACCATATACTTGAATGAAGATGTTATCATACTCCACCAGCACATGATTACACTGCATGTCAGAATTCATCTTTGATAAGGCTGTATCATAGTGAGTGGACAGAAGAGAGCACATTCTCATGAAGGACCTTGAGGTTACAGTTCAGTATCTACCTTTAGGTTATTAGAAGTTTGTTATAGCAAAGAATACTCCTTATGCATTCACCTTACTATTGTTATTTTTTTGACAGGCACTCCTGAAGAACGTGGCATTTTAAAGTGGAATGCTCGCATACCAAGCTCAGAGAAGGATGATGGATGCAAGTCACAGAACCAGAAGTCAGATTGTTATGACCTTCCCATTGGCATGGACTCAATCAGAAAGTAAGTTTCCTCTACCAGATAATCTAGGAAACAGTAGAAAAAGTGCAAACTGGTTTAAGGAAGAAATAATTACTGTAAGAGGACAGAGTTCAATAGGAAGCCAGGGGTGTTTGAGAAGGGTTGTGATAAAGAATAATGATTGAGTAGAAAATGAAAAAGAAGTCATAACAAGAGCTAGGTTAAGGCTGGAGGGTATAGGGGGAAAGAGATACTGATAGTGGCATTGGTAGCAAATGGTGAAAAAATGTTTTCTTGGTGGAGAGAGAGAGAAACAAGAATTTTGTAATTCCATTTTGAGTAAAAAGGTGGGATCAAGGAGAGGAAGACAAAGTTGATTAAAAGTTGATTGATGGGAAGATGCAATAACAAAGTAATATGATGGAGCATGTGGAGAGTTGACTGGTACATCATATGAACTTCCCAGAATAACACTACTCTACC
Source organism: Panulirus ornatus (assembly GCF_036320965.1). Lineage (NCBI taxonomy): Eukaryota > Metazoa > Arthropoda > Malacostraca > Decapoda > Palinuridae > Panulirus > Panulirus ornatus. Next base: position 2,750,060 of record NC_092259.1, on the reverse strand, counting down.
AAAAAGTTGGCAAATTTGAAGATGGTAAACCACAGCCTTGAAATGTAACTTGGCAGTGTAAGAACATGGTCATGTTAGTGCAACACCTTTGGTGCACATGGCAGGTGGCAGGTTCCTGATTGTTGATAAAAACTTTTAGAGTATGTGTAGTACTTGTTTGAAAATACAGTCAAATATAGTATGAGCAGTTGGTTTAATATACATGTGGGAATGTGTCAAGGTTATTTTAATCACCAAGGATGTTTAATATCTTTAAGGATGAGGTGAATGGGAGGTGGGGTAATTACAGTGCACTGCTCGGAACAGAATGGAAGCTGCCAAAATATCTAAACTGTATGCTGATGAATCAATCAGTCCATCAGACTGTTTATATCTCAGATGACTTTTCCCTACATGAACTCCCTCAAGGGAATGGCCTTGGCAAAAGTTTACATAACTGGTGAACTTCATTGAATCTGTTCCATTAACTGAATCACAGGAGGAACCAGTTTATTTTAGGTTGGTTTTATGTTGTTAGTAGAGGAATTGTAAGATTAAATGCATTTAAGAGAGTTGGTTTGAATGGAAAGCTAAAGATGAGAGTAAAGCTCTGCAACAGAGAATTGAAGATGCACTAGAAGCTCTGGTAAATGGGAAGAATGTGAGGATAATTTGCAAAAGTGGTTGGTATAATCTTGATTTACAGCTGTGAAATTCAGGTTTTTTAAAAACAAAATAGGTAAAAAAATTAGTAATGAATGAAGATGTAATAAAGATGTGATGTGAAGAAATCATATCAAAGATACATGGATAAAAGTCTTTTGAGAAAACATGGTGGATGGTAGGTGGGCCAGGAAGATACATGGTATTATAAATGAAGATATTTTATTGTATTTCAATTTCGAAAAGGGGAAGAATGGTATTTCAATTTCTAAAAGGGGAAGAATGGTTTGGAAAAGTCTTAGAAGTAAAGTCAGGGGTTGGTGAGAAGACAAGAGCTAAGGAAGCAGTAGTGCTACCCCTGAAGCAGGAGTTTGGGGAGTGTGTGATAGAGTGTAAGAAAGTAAATTCTAGATTGATATGGGTAAAACTGAGGGTACCTGGTTATGAGAAGAAAGATCATGAGAGGCAAGTGTTTTGGGAGCAGCTGAGTGTGTTGGGAGCTTTGATGCATGAGACCAAGCATTAGTGATGGGTGATATAAATACGAAGATGATTAATGTAGGAGTTGAGGGTATAATTGGTGTGCATGGGTGTTCAATATTGTGAATGGAAATGGTGAAGAGCTTGTAGATTTGTGTGCTGAAAAAACTGGTGATTGGGAATACCTGGTATAAAAAGTAGGAGAGATGTTCTTAGGGCATTATTAGATTACATGTTAATTGATAGGCATGTAAAAGAGAGACTTTTGGATGTTAATGTGCTGAGAGGGGCAGCTGAAGGGATATTTGATCACTATCTTGTGGAGGCAAAGGTGAAGATATGTAAAGGTTTTCAAAAAAGTAGAGAGAATGTTGGGGAGAAGGGAGTGGTGAAAGTAAGTGAACCTGCACAGGGCACATGTATGAGGAAGTACCTGGAGAGATTGAGTGTAGAATGGCAAAAGGTGAGAGCAAATAATGTGAGGGGAGTGGGGTAAGGAATGGGATGTATTTGGGGAAGCAGTGATGGCATGTGCAAAAGATGCATGTGGCATGAGAAAGGTGGGAGGTGGGCAGATCAGGAAGGTTAGTGAGTGGTGGGATGAAGAAGTAAGATTGTTAGTGAAAGAGAAAAGAGAGGCATTTAGACAATACTTACAAGGAAGGCGTGTAAATGACTAGGAGATGTATCAGAGAAATTGGCAGTAGGTCAAGAAGAAGGTGCAAGTGTTGAATAACAGGGCAAGTGAGAGTTGGGGTGAGAGAGTATCACTAAACTTTAGGGAGGATAAAAAGATGTTTTGGAAGGAGGTAAATAATGTGCATAAGACAAGAGAACAAATGGACACACTGGTGAAGGAGGCAAGGGGATAAGTAATATAAGGTAGTGATGAAATGAGGAGATGGAGTGAGTATGTTGAAGGCTTGTTGAATGTGTTTGATGATAGAGCGGCAGATGTAAGGTGTTTTGGTCAGGGTGGTGTGTGAAGTGAGAGGGTCAGGGAGAATGGTTTGGTTAAGAGAGAATAGGTGGTGAAAGCCTTGTGGAAGATGAAATCGGGCTTGGATGGTATTGCAGTTGAATTTATTCAGAAAGGGGGTGATTGTGTTGATTGGTTGGTAAGGATATTCAGTGTATGTATGGATTATGGTGAAGTGCCTGAAGATTGGCGGAATGCATGTGGTAGAGGATGTGTGGATCAGGTGTTTGCTTTGAAGAATGTTTGTGAAAAATGTTGAGAAAAACAGTTGGATATTTATGTGGCATTTATGGATCTGGAGAAGGCATATGATGGTTTTGATAGAGATGCTTTGTGGAAGGTCTTAAGAGCATATGGTGTGGAAGGTAAGCTGCTAGAAGCAGTGAAGAGTTTATCAAGGATGTAAGGCATGTGTGCGAGTAATAAGAGAGGAGTGACTGGTCCCCAGTGAAGATTGGTCTGCAGCAGGGGTTTGTCATGTCCCCATGGTTGTTTAATTTGTTTATGGATGGGGTGGTTCGGGAGGCAAATGCAAGAGTTTTGGAGAGAGGGGCAAGTATGCATTCTGTTGTGGATGAGAGGGCCTGGGAAGCGAGTCAGATGTTGTTTGCAGATGTAACTGCATTGGTGGCTGATTCAAGAAGTTGGTGACTGAACTTGAAAAAGTGTGTGAATGGAGAAATTTGAAAGTAAATGTGAATAAGAGCAAGGTTATTAGGTTCAGTAGGGTTGAAGGACAAGTTAATTGGGATGTAAGTTTGAAAGGAGAAATTTGGAGGAAGTGAAGTGTCTTAGATATTTGGGAGTGGACTTAGCAACAAATAGAACCATGGAAGCAAAAGTGAGTCACAGCGTGGGAGGGGGTGAAGGTTCTGGGCATGATGAAGAATGTGTGGAAAGAGAGAGTGTTGTCTTGGAGGGCAAAAATGGGTGTTTGAAGGAATAGCAGTTCAAACAATATTATATGGTTGTGAGGCATGGGCTATAGATAGGGTTGTGCAGAGGAGGGTGGATGTGTTGAAAATGAATTGTTTGAGGACAGTATGTGGTATGAGATGGTTTGATCAAGTAAGTAATGAAAGGGTAAGAGAGATGTTTGGTAATAAAAAGAGCATAGTTGAGAGAGCAGTAGTGGGTGTTGAAATGGTTTAGACTCATGGAGAGAATGAGTGAGGAAAGGTTGACAGAGAGGATGTATGTGTCAAGAGGCAGAGAGAACAAGGAGAATCAGGAGACCAAATTGGAGATGGAAGGATGGTGAGCAAGATTTTGAGTGATCGGGGTCTGAACATACAGGAGGGTGAGAGGTGTCCAAGGAAGAGAGTGAATTGGAACTTTGTGGTATACTGGGGGTCGACATGCTGTCAGTGGACTGAACCAGGGCATGTAAATCATCTTGGGTAAACCATGGAGAGGTCTGTGTGGCCTGGATTTGGAATGGGAGCTGTGGTTTCCATGCATTACACATGACAGCTAGAGACTGAGTGTGAAAAAATGTGGCCTTTTTTGTCTCTTTTCCTGGTCTACCTCGCTGAAGCTGGTGGCTGCGATCCTGTTCCGTATGGGGTAGGGTGTGCCATTGAAGGCAAGGAAGTATGAATATGTACATGTGCATATATATATATGTCTGTATATGTGTATATGTTGATATTCCTGAGTCCACGGGGAAAATGAAACACGATAAGTTCCTAAGTGCACTTTTGTGTAATAATCACATTGTCAGGGGAGACACGACAGAAATATAAGTCAGTTGATATACATCGAAGAGACGAAGCTAGGATGCCATTTGGTAAACATGCGATTATTTATATGTGCTCACATTTCCTGCCTTAACAGAGTGGTATCAGAGACTGAGGTTTAAAGGAAATATCCTTGCTCTGCCTTCTCGTTTTCCTACTTTTAGAGTGATAATACAGGAGGGGAGAATTTTGAGCTCCAGCCTCTCTTAGCTGTCTTCTTAAGCATGGGGATATATAAGTTGTATCCTGTCTCCCTTATCCCTTGAGTTGAAGCAGATAGATTGGTAGATATTTAAGCTTTACGTGTAATAATTGACTCTATTTTCTTAGCCTAGTCATGGCTTTATGTTTTCTGTAATACTATACATATTTTTATGTAAGGCATGTGTACGTGTAGGAAGAGAGGAAAGTGATTGGTTCTCAGTGAATGTAGGTTTGCGGCAGGGGTGTGTGATGTCTCCATGGTTGTTTAATTTGTTTATGGATGGGGTTGTTAGGGAGGTGAATGCAAGAGTTTTGGAAAGAGGGGCAAGTATGAAGTCTGTTGGGGATGAGAGAGCTTGGGAAGTGAGTCAGTTATTGTTCGCTGATGATACAGCGCTGGTGGCTGATTCATGTGAGAAACTGCAGAAGCTGGTGACTGAGTTTGGTAAAGTGTGTGAAAGAAGAAAGTTAAGAGTAAATGTGAATAAGAGCAAGGTTATTAGGTACAGTAGGATTGAGGGTCAAGTCAATTGGGAGGTAAGTTTGAATGGAGAAAAACTGGAGGAAGTAAAGTGTTTTAGATATCTAGGAGTGGATCTGGCAGCGTATGGAACCATGGAAGCGGAAGTGGATCATAGGGTGGGGGAGGGGGCGAAAATTCTGGGAGCCTTGAAGAATGTGTGGAAGTCGAGAACATTATCTCGGAAAGCAAAAATGGGTATGTTTGAAGGAATAGTGGTTCCAACAATGTTGTATGGTTGCGAGGCGTGGGCTATGGATAGAGTTGTGCGCAGGAGGATGGATGTGCTGGAAATGAGATGTTTGAGGACAATGTGTGGTGTGAGGTGGTTTGATCGAGTAAGTAACGTAAGGGTAAGAGAGATGTGTGGAAATAAAAAGGGCATGGTTGAGAGAGCAGAAGAGGGTGTTTTGAAATGGTTTGGGCACATGGAGAGAATGAGTGAGGAAAGATTGATCAAGAGGATATATGTGTCGGAGGTGGAGGGAACGAGGAGAAGTGGGAGACCAAATTGGAGGTGGAGAGATGGAGTGAAAAAGATTTTGTGTGATCGGGGCCTGAACATGCAGGAGGGTGAAAGGAGGGCAAGGAATAGAGTGAATTGGATCGATGTGGTATACCGGGGTTGACGTGCTGTCAGTGGATTGAATCAGGGCATGTGAAGCGTCTGGGGTAAACCATGGAAAGCTGTGTAGGTATGTATATTTGCGTGTGTGGACGTATGTATATACATGTGTATGGGAGTGGGTTGGGCCATTTCTTTCGTCTGTTTCCTTGCACTACCTCGCAAACGCGGGAGACAGCGGCAAAAAAAAAATTTATGACAGTCTCAGTCTGTGTTTTGTACAATATATTTTATTTGATTATTAGTTTCTGAGCTCTTATCCAACACTGAACTTTTGACTGATCTAACACTTGATCATCATATTACTTCTAGTTCTTACCCTTTTTTATCTTAATTTTTCTTCATTTCAGAGTGTCCTGGCTGAGGTATATTCCTTTTTGCCCCACATTTGCTGGCTTCTTTAGAAAGTGAGTTATATGTTTCATATTTTTGTATATTAGGATATTAATAGTATGAAGATGATAGTGTGCCTCTCATTTGATAGTATTGTTGCTCTGGTGGAGTCATGAAAGTTTTGTGTCCATGATTATTACAGGATTTTTATGATAGGATTCACCATGATAGGTAGATGTTGAGTGTAGATATATTTTTTTCATCACAAGTGAATAAGTGAAGCAGACTGTGTGATTAAGTAGAAAACAGAATAATGAAGGAATAGAGTAAGAATCGATTATGAGAATGGTAATGTAATTAGAACATTTCTTTAGCTGTGTTTGTGATTAAACCAAAGTGTAAATAAAACTGTCATAGCAATATCAGTATGTCCAAATGTTAAACAAAGTTCAAAGATCAGAACACCTTTAGACCAAGTAATGTACAGATTTCTAGAAATTAGGTCCTTGGGAATAGTGAAAATTGCCTTTTCAGGCACAGAGAAGCCAGAAATAGGTACCTCTACACATCTGCATTGCTTAAACCACTCCTGCACCACTTATACATGCTCTGCTTGACCATCTTGTTTGTTTCACTGTCAGCTTAGAATTTCAGTATATTTTTAGGTTGTCTTTTGATAGCATATTTTATATATTATCTCTGATGCTTGTTCCCACCTAGAGGAATCTCAAGTGTGTGACCACAGTAATAGTCTCCATAACTAGTGAACTCCAGTGCCGCTTCTTAGCTTTTAGTGCCACATCCTTAACAAACCAGACGGAGGGCAACTCTAGTCCAGTGTTTGCAGAGGCTTCTACCTGATGTTCCTACTGACCACTTCTAACAAATGCTCCTGTCTAATGTTCATACCTACTACTTCTACCTATTGTTTTTACCTAATAGTCCTACCTAAATGTTCCTGCCTACTGCTCCTACTACTTTGCCAAAAGGCACAGCTAGCACAAAGTGCTCACTGTAGGAAGATATGAAGAATGGGGTGATTGAGATAAGTGTTGTCAAGTGTTATGTATGACAAGGAGAGATTGTACGCTTGTGGACTGAAGACCAGTAGTTCAAGTGTTGGTGAGGCATAAAGAAAAGACAGCTACATGGGACAAAGGAGTGAAAGTTTGACAACTATAGAAGTGCTAGCTCACCTTGCAATCGTCATCAACCCTCCCAGTACTCAGGCAGGTAGTTCTGGTATTATACCTCCCTGGTCATTGGTTGATTACCATCTACTGACATAAACTGTTGTATTTCCAACTCCATGCTGTTCCATGAGTTTGCATGCTGAAACACCCTTGTCTAGTTTTTTAATATTTCATCTTTTATACACTATTGTATGGATATACACTAGTGTATTCTATACACTATTTTTAAATTCTGATCTTTGAACTTTGACCACATTGCAGTTATCTTGTTTTCTGTAACTATGTAGTGTTTTCTCAGATTATGGCGTGAAAAATATATTTAATATAAAGATGATAGTTTCTGGTATAGTTTACAGTATGAATTAAAGTAAACCCTTGCTATATCTGACCCAGTATATGTATGAAATTGGCTTAATCAGATTCCAAAATCATGGTTTGAGCGATATCTGATGTCAGAATCAGTCCAATAATTGATGATAACCAGAAATGACCCACACTTGCAATCACCAGATATTGCTCTGATAATTGCTGAAATTCCATGCATAAAGATTATTGTACTTCTGTATTTTGGTGTGTAACATTTTGTGTGCCATATTGATTTATTGAACAGACATATAAGAATAGAAATAAGACATCTGGAGAATTTTTTTTATTATACATAATCACTTTCCCACGTGAGCGAGGTAGCGCCAGTAAATAGACGAAGAATGGCTCATCCTCTCGTATACACATAAACGCCCACATATACATACACCTATTCAGACATTACATACATACCCATGTACATATTCATACTTGCTTGCCTTCATTCAATCCCGTCACTTCCCTGCCCCACAGGAAAACAGTATCTCTATCCTCTGCTTCAGTGAGGCAGTGCCAGGAATACAGACTTAAAGGCCACATTCGTTCACACTCAATCTCTAGCTGTCATGTGTAATGCATCTAAACCACAGCTCCCTATCCACATCCAGGCCCCACAGATCTTTCCATGGTTTACCCCAGATGTTTCACATGTCCTGGTTCAATCCATTGACAGCACATTGACCCCGGTATACCACATCATCCAATTCACTCTATTCCTTTACTTCTTGCACACCTCTCACCCTCCTGTATGTTCTAGCCCCCGTTTGCTCAAAATCTTTTTCACTCCATCCTTCCTCCTTCAGTTTGGTCTTCTGCTTCTCTTTGTTCCCTCCACCTCTGACACATTTATCCTCTTTGTCAATCTTTCCTCACTCATTTTCTCCATATGTCAAAACCTTTTCATCACACCCTCTTGTGCTCTCTCAACCATACTCTTTTTTGTTTTCACACATCTCTCTTACCCTTACATTACTTACTCGATCAGACCACCTCACACATTTCATTTCCAACACATCCACCCTCCTCTGTACAACCCTATCTATAGCCCATGCCTTACAACCATAAAACACTGTTGAAACAACTATTCCTTCAAGCATAACCATTTTGCTCTCCAAGATAACGTTCTCTCCTTCCACACATTCTTCAACGATCCCAGAACTTTCACCCCCTCCCCCACCCTGTGACTCACTTCCACTTTCCTGGTTCCATCCACTGCTATGTCCACTCCCAGGTATCTTAAACACTTCACTTCCTCCAATTTTTCTCTATTCAAACTTACATTCAATTTACTTGTCCTTCAACCCTACTGAACATCATAACATTGCTCTTATTCACATTTACTCTCAACTTTCTTCTTTCACACACTTTTCTGAACTCAGTTGCCAACTTCTCTAGTTTCTTACATGAATCAGCCACTAGAGCTGTATCATTGGCAAACAACAACTGACTCATTTCCCATGCCCTTTCATCCACTACAGACTGCATACTCACCCCTCTCTCCAAAACTCTTGCATTTACCTCCCAAACCACCCCATCCATAAACAAATTAAACAACCATGGGGACACCACACACAGACCAACATTCACTGGAACCAGTCACTCTTCTCACTTCCTACTCTTACACGTGCCTTACATCCTTAGTAAAAACTTTTCGCTGCTTCTAGCAACTTACCTCCCTAACCGTATACTCTTAAAACCTTCCACAAAGCATCTGTCAAATGCCTTCTCGAGATCCATAAATGCTACATTTGTTTTCTGAGTACTACTCACATACATTCTTTAAAGTAAACACATGATCCACACATCCTCTACCACTTCTGAAACCACACTGCTCTTTCCTAATCTGATGCTATGTACATGCCTTCACCCTTTCAATCAATAACCTCCCATATAATTTCCCAGGAATACTCAACAAATTTATGCCTCTGTAGTTTGAAAACTCACCCTTATTCCCTTTGCCTTTGTACAATGGCACTATGCATGCATTCTGCCAATCCTCAGGCACTTCTTCATGGTCCATACATACATTAAATATCCTTACCAACCAATCAATAAAACAGTCACCCCTTTTTTAATAAATTCCCCTGCAATACCATCCAATTCCGTGACCTTTCTGGATTTCATCTTCCACAAAGCTTTCACTACCTCTTCTCTCTTCACCAAATCACCACCCCAACCCAAACACCCTATATCTGCCACTCTGTCTTCAAACACATTCAACAAACCTTCAAAATACTCACTCTATCACTGTTATCACTTCCCTACTTGCTCCCTTCACCGATGTTCCCATTTGTTCTCTTGTCTTACACATGTTATTTACCTCCTTCCAAAACATCTATTTTTTTTTATATTTTTTTTATTATACTTTGTCGCTGTCTCCCGCGTTTGCGAGGTAGCGCAAGGAAACAGACGAAAGAAATGGCCCAATTTCTCCATATGTCAAAACCTTTTCATCACACCCTCTTGTGCTCTCTCAACCATACTCTTTTTTGTTTTCACACATCTCTCTTACCCTTACATTACTTACTCGATCAGACCACCTCACACATTTCATTTCCAACACATCCACCCTCCTCTGTACAACCCTATCTATAGCCCATGCCTTACAACCATAAAACACTGTTGAAACAACTATTCCTTCAAGCATAACCATTTTGCTCTCCAAGATAACGTTCTCTCCTTCCACACATTCTTCAACGATCCCAGAACTTTCACCCCCTCCCCCACCCTGTGACTCACTTCCACTTTCCTGGTTCCATCCACTGCTATGTCCACTCCCAGGTATCTTAAACACTTCACTTCCTCCAATTTTTCTCTATTCAAACTTACATTCCAATTTACTTGTCCTTCAACCCTACTGAACATCATAACATTGCTCTTATTCACATTTACTCTCAACTTTCTTCTTTCACACACTTTTCTGAACTCAGTTGCCAACTTCTCTAGTTTCTTACATGAATCAGCCACTAGAGCTGTATCATTGGCAAACAACAACTGACTCATTTCCCATGCCCTTTCATCCACTACAGACTGCATACTCACCCCTCTCTCCAAAACTCTTGCATTTACCTCCCAAACCACCCCATCCATAAACAAATTAAACAACCATGGGGACACCACACACAGACCAACATTCACTGGGAACCAGTCACTCTTCTCACTTCCTACTCTTACACGTGCCTTACATCCTTAGTAAAAACTTTTCGCTGCTCCTAGCAACTTACCTCCCTAACCGTATACTCTTAAAACCTTCCACAAAGCATCTGTCAAATGCCTTCTCGAGATCCATAAATGCTACATTTGTTTTTTGAGTACTACTCACATACATTCTTTAAAGTAAACACATGATCCACACATCCTCTACCACTTCTGAAACCACACTGCTCTTTCCTAATCTGATGCTATGTACATGCCTTCACCCTTTCAATCAATAACCTCCCATATAATTTCCCAGGAATACTCAACAAATTTATGCCTCTGTAGTTTGAAAACTCACCCTTATTCCCTTTGCCTTTGTACAATGGCACTATGCATGCATTCTGCCAATCCTCAGGCACTTCTTCATGGTCCATACATACATTAAATATCCTTACCAACCAATCAATAAAACAGTCACCCCTTTTTTAATAAATTCCCCTGCAATACCATCCAATTCCGTGACCTTTCTGGATTTCATCTTCCACAAAGCTTTCACTACCTCTTCTCTCTTCACCAAATCACCACCCCAACCCAAACACCCTATATCTGCCACTCTGTCTTCAAACACATTCAACAAACCTTCAAAATACTCACTCTATCACTGTTATCACTTCCCTACTTGCTCCCTTCACCGATGTTCCCATTTGTTCTCTTGTCTTACACATGTTATTTACCTCCTTCCAAAACATCTATTTTTTTATATATTTTTTTATTATACTTTGTCGCTGTCTCCCGCGTTTGCGAGGTAGCGCAAGGAAACAGACGAAAGAAATGGCCCAACCCCCCCCATACACATGTATATACATACGTCCACACACGCAAATATACATACCTACACAGCTTTCCATAGCTTACCCCAGACGCTTCACATGCCTTGATTCAATCCACTGACAGCACGTCAACCCCGGTATACCACATCGCTCCAATTCACTCTATTCCTTGCCCTCCTTTCACCCTCCTGCATGTTCAGGCCCCGATCACACAAAATCTTTTTCACTCCATCTTTCCACCTCCAATTTGGTCTCCCTCTTCTCCTTGTTCCCTCCACCTCCGACACATATATCCTCTTGGTCAATCTTTCCTCACTCATCCTCTCCATGTGCCCAAACCACTTCAAAACACCCTCTTCTGCTCTCTCAACCACGCTCTTTTTATTTCCACACATCTCTCTTACCCTTACGTTACTCACTCGATCAAACCACCTCACACCACACATTGTCCTCAAACATCTCATTTCCAGCACATCCATCCTCCTGCGCACAACTCTATCCATAGCCCACGCCTCGCAACCATACAACATTGTTGGAACCACTATTCCTTCAAACATACCCATTTTTGCTTTCCGAGATAATGTTCTCGACTTCCACACATTCTTCAAGGCCCCCAGAATTTTCGTCCCCTCCCCCACCCTATGATCCACTTCCGCTTCCATGGTTCCATCCGCTGCCAGATCCACTCCCAGATATCTAAAACACTTCACTTCCTCCAGTTTTTCTCTATTCAAACTCACCTCCCAATTGACTTGACCCTCAACCCTACTGTACCTAATAACCTTGCTCTTATTCACATTTACTCTTAACTTTCTTCTTCCACACACTTTACCAAACTCAGTCACCAGCTTCTGCAGTTTCTCACATGAATCAGCCACCAGCGCTGTATCATCAGCGAACAACAACTGACTCACTTCCCAAGCTCTCTCATCCCCAACAGACTTCATACTTGCCCCTCTTTCCAAAACTCTTGCATTTACCTCCCTAACAACCCCATCCATAAACAAATTAAACAACCATGGAGACATCACACACCCCTGCCGCAAACCTACATTCACTGAGAACCAATCACTTTCCTCTCTTCCCACACGTACACATGCCTTACATCCTCGATAAAAACTTTTCACTGCTTCTAACAACTTTCCTCCCACACCATATATTCTTAATACCTTCCACAGAGCATCTCTATCAACTCTATTTATTTTCTCTAAAACTGAATGATTCTCTCTCAGCCCAACTCTCATTTGCCCTCTTTTTGAACTCTTGCACCTTTCTCTTGACTTCTTGCCGCATTCTTTTATACATCACACAAGTCATTTGCTTTACTTCCCTGCAAATATTGTCCTAATGCCTCTGTTTTCTCTTTCACTAACAATCTTACTTTCTCATCCCGCCACTCACTACTCTTTCTAATCTGCCCACCTCCCACCTTTCTCAAACCACATGCATCTTTTGCACAAGCCATCACTGCTTCCCTAAATACATACCATTTCTCACCCTCTCCCCCTCATGTTATTTGCTCTCACCTTTTGCCATTCTTCACTCAGTCTCTCCTGATACTTCCTCACACAAGTCTCCTTTCCAAGCTCATTTACTCTCACCACTCTCTTCTCCCCAACATTCCCTCTTCTTTTCTGAGAACCTCTACAAATCTTCTTTGCCTCCACCAGATAGTGATCACACATTCCTTCTGCTGCCCCTCTCAGCACATTAACATCTGAAGTATTTCCTCAAAATATCTTGACTGCATAATGAATAGATTTGTAAAATACTATTTTTTCATTAATATGGAATTAGACACATTATAGATAGTTAATGAAAATAATGATTTATTCCCCCAAAGGTAAATATTTCACTGCAATAAGATATTAACACAGTAAATTACATGTACAAGAAATAAGTACCTATTGTAAAGTTTCCCTGGAAGCACTTGTGCTGTGTCATGTTTAAATTTGTGTAATATCATTTTCTTAGTGACATGGTATCATCTGCATCGATGGCTTATTAAAGTGACTGTTAATTCCTAAAACATAAATTTGTTTCATACATATTTGCCATTTCCCGCATTAGCAATGTAGTATTAAAAACAGATCAGTGAGTCTTAAGAGGGAAAAACCCTCACTTGAACCCCTTCTTTGTTTCATCTTTTGGAAAGGTACAACAGGAGGGGAGGATTCTCAGTGCCCTGCTCCCACCTGTTTTAGTTGCCTTCTTTGGCACGCAGGGAATATGTGGGCTGTATTCTTTCTTGCGAATTTCCAGGGATAAAAAGTAGATATTTTGTTATAATAGATTATATTGATACATGTTTCATATATGGAACAGTACAGTACAGTTTACTGTGGTATTACATAAAGGTTCCTTTATTTTGGTGTCTCTGTGGCTACTCTGAATCTCAGATCAGTCTTCTTTTGTTGCCTAGGGTATTAGCATCTCTTAACCCCCGTGCTGTGATTTGTGACACCTTATTCTGGAACAACCCTTTTTATGCTTTAACCCCCGTGTTGTGATGTGTGACTCCTTCATTCTGGAAGAACCCACTTTATGCTTTAGTAGTGAAATTATTGTGGCATTTTGCATTTATACTGACTTTACGGTTTCACATTTTGGCTTCCAAAGGTGAGGTTTTGTAAGGAAGAGATGAATTTTTTCTGTGAAAGTGAAGTTGGAATTCATGGAGTAACATGATATAGGAGTGTTTGTGATACAGATACAATGCTAATGTACCACCAGCAAATACTCTGGCAAGTACATTACTGTTTCTAGTCATAAAAATCTATATACTACAGGACTACAGCACTAGATTGTGTTGTATTACTGAACATATTGGTCAGTACATACACATTTACCATTTAATATATATATATATATATATATATATATATATATATATATATATATTACTTGATCGCCGTTTCCCGCGTCGGCGAGGTAGCGCCAGGAAACAGACGAAGAACGGCCCATCCATTTATATATATATATATATATATATATATATATATATATATATATATATATATATATATATATATATATATACACACACACACACACACATACACGTACATAAACTTATCACCTTATACATAGACATATACAGATGTTCCCCGATTTACGATGGGGTTACGTTCTGATAGACCCATGGTAAGATTGAAATATATAAGTTGAAAATACATCTAATACACTACATCTAACCTGTCAAGCATCAGAGATTAGCCAAGCTTACCTTAAATGTTCTCAGAACACTTACATTTCTCATCCAGTTATCCTTTGCAGCTCTTCCTTAAAAACCTTCGGCACCTTGAGTATTAACACCACTAACCTTTACATCATGAAAAATATGACGCCGTTTGAAGCGTAGGAACCACCCATGACTTGTTATAAACATTTGCCTTTATGTAGGATCATCGGCACGCCGTTGTAGCGCATCGAAAATACTTCTTGCCACATCCTGGATCGTTAGTAGGGTAAGCAATATGCGCTTCCGTATCTGGTCATCCATCTATGTGACTGAGTAATTTTTCCGTATCAGCACTCAGCCCAATTCTTTTCTTCGTGATGACATTAGATTTTACCGATGCTGAAGATTTCACGGCATCAGCAATTCGTTTATCCTTATAAGATGGTCGAGATTGTCGATTGCGAAAGCACTAACTCGAATGCGATGACAATTACTGTCTGGCTGGCCGCGTTCATGCTGGGCAATTTATCTTTAATTTCATCTCGAAAAGTAATTACCTTCCTCTTTTCACCAGGAGGAGGAGACACAGATGGGCATTTTATGAAACATGATGAGATGCAAAAACACAAAACACAAAATTTAAAAAAAAAAATGGTAAAACAGTACAGTTAGTAACGGTTGTTTACACTCGTGACCGTTGGCTTACTGGAAGGTGGGCCTCGCTGCCGCTGCGCACAGTCATGAGAGAGAGTATCGTACTGCATAATGCTAGCTTGGGAAAAGATCAAAATTCAAAATTGGACTTATGGTTTCTGCTGAATGCGTATCGCTATCGCACCGTCGTAAAGTCGAGAAATCGTAAGTCGAACCATCGTAAGTTGGAGAGCATCTGTACATATATACACATGAACATATAATAGTTGCTTGCCTTCATCTATTCTCGGCGCCACGCATGTAGTGCATATGGACGTGCACTTTTTATAAAGCACAATTCCCTCCAACAGCAAGGCTTCGAACCAGGGCCTATTGTGTGGTACCTTGGAATGCTAACCGCTCGGCTTTGATTAATCCTTTTTTTTTAGGGAAATGACTATTTGATTACTAGTAATCGAATACCCTTCATCTCACATCTGTGAGCAGTGGGGTCTAGACTGTTCAGATCCCATTTCGCAACATTATCAGTAGTTAGCTGTGTATATATATATATATATATATATATATATATATATATATATATATATATATATATATATATATAATTCTATTATATTTTGTCGCTGTCTCCCGCTTTAGCGAGGTAGCGCAAGGAAACAGACGAAAGAGTGGCCCAACTCTCCCACATACACATGTTTTATATATATATATATATATATATATATATATATATATATATATATATATATATATATATATATATTTCAACGTATACATACATATACATACACAGACATATACATATATACACATGTACGTATTCATACTTGCTGCCTTTATTCATTCCCGTCGCCACCCTGCCACACATGAAATAGCATCCCCCCTCCCCCCGCGAGCTAGCGCTAGGAAAAGGCAACATTCGTTCATACTCAGTGTTTAGATGTCATGTATAATGCACCGAAACCACAGCTCCCTTTCCACATCCAGGCCCCACAAAACTTTCCATGGTTTACCCCAGACGCTTCACATGCCTTGGTTCAAACCATTGACCACGTCGACCCCGGTATACCACATTGTTACAATTCACTCTATTCCTTGCACGCCTTTCACTCTCCTGTATGTTCAGGCCCCGATCGCTCAAAATCTTTTTTCACCCCATCCTTCCACCTCCAATTTGGTCACCCACTTCTCATTCCCTCCACCACTGACACATATATCCTCTTTGTCAGTCTTTCCTCACTTATTCTCTCCATGTGACCAAACCATTTCAATACACCCGCTTCTGCTCTCTCAACCACACTCTTTTTATTACCACACATCTCTCTTACCCTTTCATTACTTACTCGATCAAACCACCTCCCAATACTTTATTAAAGAAGGAGAGAAGGTTACTGAGACTTGACTTCCCTTTTGTAAACCCCATGTTGAGAATCCCTAATGAGATCATGATTCTCCAAGTGTTCCTATATTTTGTACGCTATATGTGATTCGAGAAATTTCCCCACAGAAGATGTCAAGCTGATAGGTGGTATTTAGAGGCAATGGATCTAACCCCTTTCTTAAAGATGGGAACAACATTTGCTGTTCTCCATTGCTTAGGAACTACGGCAGATTACAGAGACTAAACTGTTTAACGTAATAAAAGCGGGACACTTACTTCCTCCATACATTGTTTCAAGACCCTCGCATAGATGTTATCTGGCCCAGTTCTTTTGTGCACTTCAATAGTTCTGCGTGTTTCAAAATGTCAAATTTATTTATTTTCACATCGCATGGCTTCCTGCTTTCGTCCCCCCCCCCCCCTCTAAATTTGCTCTGGAACCAGATTGTATTCTCCTCCTGAGTAAATACTGATATGAAGTAAGTGTTTAAAACTTCACATATTTCAGTCTCACATTCGACTAATCTACCAGAATTCGATTTGATAGGTCCAAATTTCTCCCTAACCTTCTTTCTATACATTTGAAAAAAAAATCCTTTTGCATTTTTTTTTTTTTTTGCTTCGTTAGTCATCTTAATTTAGTAATTTCTTTTAGCCTTTCTAATAATTGATTTAACCATGCTCTTAATTTGCGTTAGTTGATCAGCAGACTGTGTTTGCCCCGGTTTTACCTTGTACAAGCCCTTCTTCTGCCCTATAAGAGGTTTTATTCTGTTATTTAGCCATTTTGGGTCATTATGGTTGGTCCTGTATTGAATATTCAGTTCCTGTCCCTTTTTCATTGTTACCTAGAACCTTTCTACAGAAACTTCCTCGCTGTTAATGGTCTTCCCTGCCTTACCCACACTTGATGTGTCACCAGACTGACTGCTTGATCCATCTGACCTGACCCAAATGTTCATTTAGTCCCATCCAATCAACACAAGGCCTTACGAAAGTCGGGAACGAACATTTCATTCTCCCTCCTATTCACATCCTCAACTTCATCTATAAGGTTGTTTTCGTATGTCAGTACCTAGTCTAAAATGTTATATCACTTCTGGTCCCCTCGGAAACGTGGTGTTCGAAAACAATCTTGGACTGTCTTTATAGATTCCTCTGACTCAACATATCTCGTATGGTCTTCACAGTTAATTATACTGAAGTTAAAGTAAGTCACATACATACATTTTGATAAAAAGCCTTCTTAATTTCGTCCCATGAAATTTTCCCCCCTCCGACTATCTAACCCGAGGGACACCACGTACGATAGGGAGCCCTCCCTTTGCCGAATTATATCTATGGCGACCCTATACTTGCCTAACGTCTCCTCCCTCCTCCCTCCTACGCTGGGCGACATCTTTGTTCCCTGCACTCAGGCATGTTATGGGTTCGATCCCATTTCCCGACAAGATGTCGTCCAGCCTCTCCACTACATCGCCTATCCCCGCCTAAGGGTAACACGCCCTCATCCTGTTTTTTTTCCAACCTTATTAAAAAAAGTAAAAATCTTATATACAACCAAAATCTTACTTTAGGGGAGGGGTTCAGCCTTTGTCCCTCCTTTCTCCTCTTCTACCACCACCTCATCTTCCCCTGACTCTTGTACTAACGGGGAGAGCCATATACGAGACACCCTATTGGCTACCACTGTCAGACCCAAACCGCGATTCTCAGCTGATCCACTGGTATCTGCCTCCACTGAACAGCTGCTCTCTTCAGGTGTTATACTATGTAAAACACCCGAGTTTTCATGCTCGGAGCGAAGATTACGGTTTTCCTCGCTCTTGGCTTCCATCTTTCCCTCTATTTCTGAAATTCTCCTAAGGAGCGATTCCATGCTACAGAACTACACTGAACACAATAAAAAGGAGAGAAATACACAGGGTTCTGGCTTAACAGTCAGTCTGGAGCTGCCCAGAGACACGTCTAGCCTTGCTGGGCAATTATCTTTAATTTCATCTCATGAGTAATTGCCTTCCTCCTCTTATCGCCAGAGGCGGGAGACACAGATGGGCATTTTGTACACATGATAAGATTTGAAAACAGAGAAAACAAAATCAAAGAAAATTATGGCTACACAGTTCACTGTAGAATGTCGGTTCTTACCGTCGGGGTCGCGTGGCTGACTGGAAGCTGCGTCTCGTTGCCGCTGCGTCACATTACGAGAGAGTATCGTACTGCATAATTGGAAAAGATGAAAATTCAAAATTCGAAGTACAGTTTTTATTTGAATGCGCACCGCTATCGCACCATCATCAAGTCGAAGAATCGTAAGTCGAACCATCTTAGCCATCTTAAGTTGGGGAGCAATATACACGCACATACGCATTCATGCTTGCTTGCCTTCATTCCATCCCAGCGCCACGAATATAGTGCATATGACCACGCACTTCTCATAGAACACATAATGCCCTCCAACAGCAAGGATTCGAACCAGCTTTTGCGTGGTAGCTTGGAATGCTGACATCTTGGCTATGATCACCTCCTTTAGGGAAATGACTGCTCAGTTACTAGTAATCGAATACCCTTTATCTCACATCTATGAGCAGTGGGTTATAGACTGATTAAATCCCATCAGGCTCAAATTTCCAGTAGTTAGCAGTTATATATATATATATATATATATATATATATATATGATATATGTATATACATATATATATATATATATATATATATATATATATATTTTTTTTTTTGCCGCTGTCTCCCGCGTTTGCAAGGTAGCACAAGCAAACAGACGAAAGAAATGGCCCAGCCCACCCCCATACACATGTATATACATACGTCCACACACGCAAATATACATACCTACACAGCTTTCCATGGTTTACCCCAGACGCTTCACATGCCCTGATTCAATCCACTGACAGCACGTCAACCCCGGTATACCACATCGATCCAATTCACTCTATTCCTTGCCCTCCTTTCACCCTCCTGCATGTTCAGGCCCAGATCACAAAATCTTTTTCACTCCATCTTTCCACCTCCAATTTGGTCTCCCACTTCTCCTCGTTCCCTCCACCTCCGACACATATATCCTCTTGGTCAATCTTTCCTCACTCATTCTCTCCATGTGCCCAAACCATTTCAAAACACCCTCTTCTGCTCTCTCAACCACGCTCTTTTTATTTCCACACATCTCTCTTACCCTTACGTTACTTACTCGATCAAACCACCTCACACCACACATTGTCCTCAAACATCTCATTTCCAGCACATCCATCCTCCTGCGCACAACTCTATCTATAGCCCACGCCTCGCAACCATACAACATTGTTGGAACCACTATTCCTTCAAACATACCCATTTTTGCTTTCCGAGATAATGTTCTCGACTTCCACACATTCTTCAAGGCTCCCAGAATTTTCGCCCCCTCCCCCACCCTATGATCCACTTCCACTTCCATGGTTCCATCCGCTGCCGGATCCACTCCCAGATATCTAAAACACTTTACTTCCTCCAGTTTTTCTCCATCCAAACTTACCTCCCAATTGACTTGATCCTCAACCCTACTGTACCTAATAACCTTGCTCTTATTCACATTTACTCTTAACTTTCTTCTTTCACACACTTTACCAAACTCAGTCACCAGCTTCTGCAGTTTCTCACATGAATCAGCCACCAGCGCTGTATCATCAGCGAACAACTGACTCACTTCCCAAGCTCTCTCAACCCCCAAGCTCTCTCATCCCCAACAGACTTCATACTTGCCCCTCTTTCCAAAACTCTTGCATTCACCTCCCTAACAACCCCATCCATAAACAAATTAAACAACCATGGAGACATCACACACCCCTGCCGCAAACCTTCATTCACTGAAAACCAATCACTTTCCTCTCTTCCTATACGTACACATGCCTTACATCCTCGATAAAAACTTTTCACTGCTTCTAACAACTTGCCTCCCACACCATATATTCTTAATACATTCCACAGAGCATCTCTATCAACTCTATCATATTCCTTCTCCAGATCCATAAATGCTACATACAAATCCATTTGCTTTTCTAAGTATTTCTCACATACATTCTTCAAAGCAAACACCTGATCCACACATCCTCTACCACTTCTGAAACCACACTGCTCTTCCCCAATCTGATGCTCTGTACATGCCTTCACCCTCTCAATCAATACCCTCCCATATAATTTCCCAGGAATACTCAACAAACTTATACCTCTGTAATTTGAGCACTCACTCTTATCCCCTTTGCCTTTGTACAATGGCACTATGCACGCATTCCGCCAATCCTCAGGCACCTCACCATGAGTCATACATACATTAAATAACCTTACCAACCAGTCAATAATACAGTCACCCCCTTTTTTAATAAATTCCACTGCAATACCATCCAAACCTGCTGCCTTGCCGGCTTTCATCTTCCGCAAAGCTTTTACTACCTCTTCTCTGTTTACCAAATCATTTTCCCTAACCCTCTCACTTTGCGCACCACCTCGACCAAAACACCCTATATCCGCCACTCTATCATCAAACACATTCAACAAACCTTCAAAATACTCACTCCATCTCCTTCTCACATCACCACTACTTGTTATCACCTCCCCATTTGCGCCCTTCACTGAAGTTCCCATTTGCTCCCTTGTCTTACGCACTTTATTTACCTCCTTCCAGAACATCTTTTTATTCTCCCTAAAATTTAATGATACTCTCTCACCCCAACTCTCATTTGCCCTTTTTTTCACCTCTTGCACCTTTCTCTTGACCTCCTGTCTCTTTCTTTTATACATCTCCCACTCAGTTGCATTTTTTCCCTGCAAAAATCGTCCAAATGCCTCTCTCTTCTCTTTCACTAATAATCTTACTTCTTCATCCCACCACTCACTACCCTTTCTAATCAACCCACCTCCCACTCTTCTCATGCCACAAGCATCTTTTGTGCGATCCATCACTGATTCCCTAAATACATCCCATTCCTCCCCCACTCCCCTTACTTCCATTTTTTTTTTTTTTTTGCTTTGTCGCTGTCTCCCGCGTTTGCGAGGTAGCGCGAGGTAGTATTTCTCACATACATTCTTCATAGCAAACACCTGATCCACACATCCTCTACCACTTCTGAAACCACACTGCTCTTCCCCAATGTGATGCTCTGTACATGCCTTAACCCTCTCAATCAATACCCTCCCATATAATTTACCAGGAATACTCAACAAACTTATACCTCTGTAATTTGAGCACTCACTCTTATCCCCTTTATATATATATATATATATATATATATATATATATATATATATATATATATATATATATTTTTTTTTTTTTTTTTGCTTTGTCGCTGTCTCCCGCCTTTGCGAGGTAGCGCAAGGAAACAGACGAAAGAAATGGCCCATCCCACCCCCATACACATGTATATACATACGTCAACACACGCAAATATACATACCTACACAGCTTTCCATGGTTTACCCCAGACGCTTCACATGCCCTGATTCAGTCCACTGACAGCACGTCAACCCCGGTATACCACATCGATCCAATTCACTCTATTCCTTGCCCTCCTTTCACCCTCCTGCATGTTCAGGCCCCGATCACACAAAATCTTTTTCACTCCATCTTTCCACCTCCAATTTGGTCTCCCACTTCTCCTCGTTCCCTCCACCTCCGGCACATATATCCTCTTGGTCAATCTTTCCTCACTCATTCTCTCCATGTGCCCAAACCATTTCAAAACACCCTCTTCTGCTCTCTCAACCACGCTCTTTTTATTTCCACACATCTCTCTTACCCTTATGTTACTTACTCGATCAAACCACCTCACACCACACATTGTCCTCAAACATCTCATTTCCAGCACACCCATCCTCTTGCGCACAACTCTATCCATAGCCCACGCCTCGCAACCATACAACATTGTTGGAACCACTATTCCTTCAAACATACCCATTTTTGCTTTCCGAGATAATGTTCTCGACTTCCACACATTCTTCAAGGCTCCCAGGATTTTCGCCCCCTCCCCCACCCTATGACCCACTTCCACTTCCATGGTTCCATCCGCTGCCAGATCCACTCCCAGATATCTAAAACACTTTACTTCCTCCAGTTTTTCTCCATTCAAACTTACCTCCCAATTGACTTGACCCTCAACCCTACTGTACCTAATTACCTTGCTCTTATTCACATTTACTCTTAACTTTCTTCTTTCACACACTTTACCAAACTCAGTCACCAGCTTCTGCAGTTTCTCACATGAATCAGCCACCAGCGCTGTATCATCAGCGAACAACAACTGACTCACTTACCAAGCTCTCTCATCCCCAACAGACTTCATACTTGCCCCTCTTTCCAAAACTCTTGCATTCACCTCCCTAACAACCCCATCCATAAACAAATTAAACAACCATGGAGACATCACACACCCCTGCCGCAAACCTACATTTACTGAGAACCAATCACTTTCCTCTCTTCCTACACGTACACATGCCTTACATCCTCGATAAAAACTTTTCACTGCTTCTAACAACTTGCCTCCCACACCATATATTCTTAATACCTTTCACAGAGCATCTCTATCATATGCCTTCTCCAGATCCATAAATGCTACATACAAATCCATATATATATATATATATATATATCCCTGGGGATAGGGGAGAAAGAATACTTCCCACGTATTCCCTGCGTGTTGTAGAAGGCGACTAAAAGGGGAGGGAGCGGGTGGCTGGAAATCCTCCCCTCTCTTGTTTTTTTTTAATTTTCCAAAAGAAGGAACAGAGAAGGGGGTCAGGTGAGAATATTCCCTCTAAGGCCCAGTTCTCTGTTCTTAACGCTACCTCGCTAACGCGGGAAATGGCAAATAGTATGAAAAAAAAAAATATATATATATATATATATATAATATATATATATATATATATATATATATATATATATATATATATATATATGGCATGTACAGAGCATCAGATTGGGGAAGAGCAGTGTGGTTTCAGAAGTGGTAGAGGATGTGTGGATCAAGTGTTTGCTTTGAAGAATGTATGTGAGAAATACTTAGAAAAGCAAATGGATTTGTATGTAGCATTTATGGATCTGGAGAAGGCATATGATAGAGTTGATAGAGATGCTCTGTGGAAGGTATTAAGAATATATGGTGTGGGAGGAAAGTTGTTAGAAGCAGTGAAAAGTTTTTATCGAGGATGTAAGGCATGTGTACGTGTAGGAAGAGAGGAAAGTGATTGGTTCTCAGTGAATGTAGGTTTGCGGCAGGGGTGTGTGATGTCTCCATGGTTGTTTAATTTGTTTATGGATGGGGTTGTTAGGGAGGTAAATGCAAGAGTTTTGGAAAGAGGGGCAAGTATGAAGTCTGTTGGGGATGAGAGAGCTTGGGAAGTGAGTCAGTTGTTGTTCGCTGATGATACAGCACTGGTGGCTGATTCATGTGAGAAACTGCAGAAGCTGGTGACTGAGTTTGGTAAAGTGTGTGGAAGAAGAAAGTTAAGAGTAAATGTGAATAAGAGCAAGGTTATTAGGTACAGTAGGGTTGAGGGTCAAGTCAATTGGGAGGTGAGTTTGAATGGAGAAAAACTGGAGGAAGTGAAGTGTTTTAGATATCTGGGAGTGGATCTGGCAGCGGATGGAACCATGGAAGCGGAAGTGGATCATAGGGTGGGGGAGGGGGCGAAAATTCTGGGGGCCTTGAAGAATGTGTGGAAGTCGAGAACATTATCTCGGAAAGCAAAAATGGGTATGTTTGAAGGAATAGTCGTTCCAACAATGTTGTATGGTTGCGAGGCGTGGGCTATGGATAGAGTTGTGCGCAGGAGGATGGATGTGCTGGAAATGAGATGTTTGAGGACAATGTGTGGTGTGGGGTGGTTTGATCAAGTGAGTAACGTAAGGGTAAGAGAGATGTGTGGAAATGAAAAGAGCGTGGTTGAGAGAACAGAAGAGGGTGTTTTGAAGTGGTTTGGGCACATGGAGAGGATGAGTGAGGAAAGATTGACCAAGAGGATATATGTGTCGGAGGTGGAGGGAGCAAGGAGAAGAGGGAGACCAAATTGGAGGTGGAAAGATGGAGTGAAAAAGATTTTGTGTGATCGGGGCCTGAACATGCAGGAGGGTGAAAGGAGGGCAAGGAATAGAGTGAATTGGAGCGATGTGGTATACCGGGGTTGACGTGCTGTCAGTGGATTGAATCAAGGCATGTGAAGCGTCTGCGGTAAACCATGGAAAGCTGTGTAGGTATGTATATTTTGCGTGTGTGGACGTATGTATATACATGTGTATGGGGGGGGTTGGGCCATTTCTTTCGTCTGTTTCCTTGCGCTACCTCGCAAACGCGGGAGACAGCGACAAAGTATAATAAAAGAAAAAAAAATATGGTTTGAGAACAGAGGAAGGAAACAAGATTTTTTCTAAAAGTTTTCGTTGTGCATTCCTGATGCTACCTCAGTTAAACAGGACAAGGCAAGAAGATATGATAAAAATTAATTGAATTGAGAAACCTGTAATGTTCGATATTATTTTTGTTATTGCAAACTCGTTCCCTAGATTGTAAATAGAAATTACAAAAAAGCTTAATCATTTAGAGAGTGCATTTTATCATTTTCTTTCATAATTGTTCACCATTTGCTGCATTAGTGTGGTAGTACTAAGAACAGATGGTGAAATGCCTCAATTTCTCCATCCATTTTATAACTGTCATGTTTAATGCACTGAAACCACAGCCACTCCTTTCCCCCATCCCTAATCAAGCCCAACAGACCTTTCTTTGGTTTCCCCCAGGTAATTCATATTCTTTGTTTAAGTCCATTCACAGTGTATCACCATCTGTATACTACATTGCATGCATGCATGTTCAGGCCCCAGTCACTTAAAATCATTTCCACTCCATTCTTCCATCTCTCTCCCCCTTCTTTTTCCCCTCCACTTCTGACACATATATATACTCTTTGTCAACCTCTCCTCACTCATTCTGTTTGTCCAAACCATTTCAGGACACCCTCTTCAGCAGTTGACCATGTTCTTCCTATCCCTATTACCATACCTCTCTCACCCTTTTATTACTTGGTCAGACCACCTCACACCACATATTGTCCTCAGACATTTCCTTTCCAAAACAACCACCCTTCTCTGCACATCCTCATTTATCGCCTGTGCCTCGCACCCATACAATATTGTTAAGACTAGTATACCTTCAGAAGTACCCATATTCACTCTTCCAGATAATTGTATCTTTCCACACATTCCTCAATCTTTTCAGAACCTTCCTCTTCTTGCCCACCCTCTGTGACTTTCTTCCATTTTCATAGTTTCATTCACTGCCATGTCTACTCCCAAGTATCTGAAAGACTTCACTTCCCCCAAATTTTCTCCCTTCAAGCTATCATGCCTACTAACATGTCTCTCTTCTCTTCTGTACCTTGCTTTTATTCACATTTATCTTCCTCCTTTAACACACTCTCCATAACTTTGATACCGACTTTTGCAGTTTCTCACTCAAAACTGCCACCTGTGCAGATTACAATTGACTCACTTCCCCGGCCCCTTCTCCCCTTACAGACTGCATACTCTCCCTTTGCATTTACTTCAGTCATGACCCCTATCTGTAAACAGATCAAACAGCCATTCTGACATTACACACTTCAGCCACAGACCAACCTTCGCCTGGAATCACTAACTCTCCTCTCTACCTACTTGCTCATGTGCTGTACACTCATGATAAAAACATCGTACTGCATCTAGTAGCTTTCCTTTTACACCCTATATCTGTAAGACCTTCCACAAGGCATCTCTATCAACCATGTCATATGCTTCTGCTAGATACGTAAATGCCACATATGAATCATTGTATCACTAAGTATTTCTCTTTAAACCAAACTCCAATTTAACACATTCTCTATCATTGCAGTAGGTAGTAGTTGGTAGGTAGCCAATGACCAGGGAGGTATATTACCACTACTACTTGCCTGGGTATCGGGAGGGTTAGAGACACCTTCATAGTGAGCCTGCACTTAAGTGGTTTTCAGGTTGCACTTCTCTGACCCAGGTAGTGGTCTTTCCTTTCTGCCTCATCCACTTGTGCACTGCTAGCATTCTATCCTTAAACATACAATCTCTCCTTGTCATACAAAACACTTGACAACACCTAACTCACACAGCTCATTCTTCATAACTAGATTTTTCTGCTTTGAGCAATGTGTGCTAATCCTGCCCTTTGGCAAAATGCTAGTAGCAGTAGACAGAAGTAGTTGGTAAGAACATTAAGACAGGAACATTAGGTAGAAGTGGTAGGTAGGAACATTAGGTAGGAGTGATAGGTACAAGTAGACAGTGGGATTATTAGGTATTAGCCTCCTCAAACACTAGAGTTGCTCTCTGTCATTTGCCTGTTAAGGAGGCAGTGCACTGATGGCTAAGCAGCAGTGCTAGAGTTCACTAGTTATGGAGACTCTTCTGCTGCAGCCACCCCATTGAGAGAGTTCCACTTGGAAACAAACATCAAAGATATTGATTGATAGATCTACCACTCCTGGAAACACATTATTCCTCCCCGATCTGATGTTTTGTATATGCGTTCACCCTCCCAAGCACCACTCTCCTGCACATCTTACCAGGTATACTCAGCAGACTTGTACTTCTGTAGTTTGAACATTCACCTTTGTCCCCCTTGCCTTTATACAGTGGCACTTTACATGCAGTCTTTCATTTCTGAGGCACCTCAGCATGATCCATGCATACACTGAAGATTGTAACTGACATATCAGCAACACAGTCAACCCCTTCCTTAAAGACTTTAATTCATCTACATTATCATCCACTATAGCTGCCTTCCACATTTCATCTTCCACAGGGCTTTTACCACCTCTGCTTTCATCACCAAGCCACTTACCATGACTCTCTCACTTCGCCTAATTCCTTGACCCAAACATATATATCTGCCACCTCATCACTAAACACTTTTAAGAGTCCTTCAAAGCACTCCATCTCCTCACTTCACTACTACCTGCTACTTCTCCATTTGCCCTATTCACTGATGTTTCCATTTATTGTCTTGTTTTCCTTACACTATTAACCTCCCTGAAGTTTACTAACACTAGATCAACCCAACTCTCAGCTGCTCTCTTTTTTTTAAACCTGCATCACTGTTCATGCCCTCCTGCCACTTTTGTACTTCTATTGTTATTTGCTTTTCTTCCTCACAAATTCTATCCATACACGTGTTTTCCACTTTCACTAGCAACCTTACTTCGTCATCCTGCCCATCTCCCACCTTCCACATGCCACACCGTTCTCTTATACATGCCAGGACTGCTTCGCGAGATATCTCCTTTTCCTCATCCACTTACCCCTACTTACTTTCACCACCCTCTTCTTACCCATAGAATTTCCTCTATAACACAAACCTCTACAAATCTTCATCCTTGTCTCCACCAGGTAATGATTAGACATCTCACCAGCTGGTCGTCTCATTGCATTCACATCCAAGTCTCTCTCTTTTGCTTGCCTTTCAATTAATATGTCATCTAAGAATGCCTGCTAACCATCTTTCCTTCTCACTTGTATATGTCCCTCTTTTTAGACTAGGTATTTTCTGTCATGAGTCTCTTCAGCACACAACTCCACAAGCTGGTCACCATTTCTGGTCTCCTTACCCTATGGCCCTTGATTATTCCCTCAACTGGCACATTACTCACTTTAACACTTAAATCACTCATAACTCTTTCGTCTGTTTCCTTGCGCTACCTCGCAAACGCGGGAGACAGCGACAAAGTAAAAAAAAAAAAAAAAAAAAAAAAAAAAAAAAAAACTAATACCCAGTCTCCTGCATCAAAACTGCTGACACAATTGCTCAGCTGCTCCTAAAACACATGCTTCTTATCAACTCTTCTCTCAGGGACAGGTGCACAAGCACAAAAGATTACCCATCTCTTGCAGTCCACATTCATTTATACCCAATTTATCTGGAGCTTAGTTCAGTACCATTTCACATACTCCCACAACTGCTTCAGCAGTAATGCTGCCCTTTCCTTAGGTTTTGCCCTTACACTAACCCCAGACATTCCCGAACCATTCTTCCCCTTTACCCTTGAACTTTGTTTCATTCAGAGCCAGATCATCCAGATTCCTTTCCTCAAACATCCTCCCTTTCCCACCTTTCTTCTCATCTTAGTGACTCACACACACACATTCAGGCACTCAAGCCTTAACCTTTGAGGAGTTTGAGCACTCCTTGCTTGGCTCCTTTTCCATCATTTTGAAATTGAGATACTAGAAGGGAAAGTTTCAAGCCCAGGCTTTCACCCCTTTTAGTTGCATTTAATGACATGGAGGGATTATCAAGGTAGACTTCTCTCTGTCCAACCTCTATGTATTAGAAATTGGTGACTGAGTTTGGAAGAGTGAAAGAAAAAGAGGAAGTTCAGAGTAAATATAAATAAAAGCAAGGTTTTTAGGTTTAGCAGGGTTAGGGACAGTTGAGTTGGGATGTGACTTTAAACGTAGAGGAAGTGAAGTTTTTAATACCCGGGAGTAGACATGGCAGTGAAAGGAACCATAGAAGCGGAAGTGAATCAAAGGGTGGGTGAGAGGGCGAAGGTTCTGGAAGTGCTGAAGAACATGTGGAAAGAGAGATCATTATCTGGAAGGGCAAAAATGGGTATGCTTGAAGGAGTATTAGGCCCAAAAATAGTATATGGTTGGTTAGCATGGGCTGTAGATAGGATTGTGCAGAGGAGGATGGATGTGTTGGAAATGAAATGTTCGAGGGCAATATGTGATGTGATGTGGTTTGATTGAGTAAATTATGAAAGGGTAAGAGAGAGGTGTGGTAATAAAAGGAGTGTGGTTGAGAGAGCTGAAGAGGATGTGCTTAAGTGGTTTGGACATATAGAGGGAATGAGTGAGGAAAGGTTGAAAAAGAGGATATATTGTCAGAAATGGAGGGAACAAAGAGTGCAGGGAGGAAAAAAATTGAAAGGTTGAAAGGTTGGAGTGTAAAAGGCTATGAGTGATTGTGATCTGAACATGTAGGAGGTTTTAGAGCTTTTAGTTGAGACTAATCATGATTTCCTTTTAGCAAAGCACTATTGTGATAGCTGCATCAAGTTGAGAAAAGCAGGTAACTATAGATATATTTGCAATATGACACTGAAAATGAGGTAAGTTTCTTCCTCTTAAGGTATGTTGGGTAAGAGATATGTTTTTTATTATTGTTATTTTATACAATTTTACCCCACATTGTTGTGCCCACATTTGGTAAACTTAATGTAGATCTGCTAAATTTGCTTGACAGTGATCAGCCTGTTTGGAAGTATTCTGCTATGAGAAAAATTGGAGGATATGAGTTTTGAAATATTTTTAAGTTATTGCTGTGGAGTTAATTAATACTTCTAATTTTATCAAATTTTTTCATTTACCCAGTTGCTCTCCCAACTTTAGTAATGTGTTATAAGTAAATGGACAAAGGCTACCATACCATCCACATACTAGGAAATCATATATCATGACTTCTTCATATGTTCTGGTTCATCACATTTCCCCTTATACCACATCACTCCAAATTTCTCTGTTCAATATATTCCTTATTTTCTTATAAATGTATAGACCCTGTACTCTTAAGCCTATGTTACTACAATCTTACATCTCTTCCCTGGGCTTTCCCCTCCCCTTGCTTCTTCTTTGTTGGTGCCTCTGGAACTCATCCTGTCTATGTGCCCAATCATATTCAGACACCCTAGTTAGTCCTCTCAATCAAATTGTTCTCACATCCTCATTTTGTAATATCTTATATGATCAACCCACCTTACCACATATTGTCTTCAGGCATTTATTTCAAGCATGTTCTCCCCTTCCTTTCCTTTGCTTTCATCATCCACAACTCCCATCCATGCAATGCTGTTCCTCTTTGGCTTCACACAACCCATTTTTTCCCTTACATAAAGTAGTTTCTCTTTCCACATTCTCCTTAAGTCACCCAGAATCTTAATTCCTTCCACTTAGACCCCCATGATTTCATGTACTACCATTTCCTTCCCATTTCCTCCAAGTTCACCATAAATTTAAACTATCCTGTCTCACTCATATGCCTTTTTCTTATTAGCATACTTTTGTTAACCTGAATTTGTAACACTTGTACATTTTTCCAAACTCTGTTATCAACATCTAGAGTTTCTGTATGGAGTTTGCCATCAAAGGTGAAAACAGCTTCTGATTCAAACTCTGTGCTTCCAACACCCAGCACTCTGCTCCAAGACCCTACTTTCTTACCTTTCTACAGTGAGAGTTGGTTGTTTGCCCATTGCAACCACTCTGTCGTGCTATGTCTTCTTAAAGAAAGCAGTATTATTTCCCTTTTTGGAAATATTTTATCTCTGGGGATAAAGGAAGAATATGATCTGGTATCTCCTGCATGTCATGGAAGGCACCACAGAGAAGTGGGAATGGGGGAATAGAAATTTTCCCTTTCAGCATTATTACTAACAAAAAACGAGCAAAGCAAGGATTTTTGCTGTAGTTCTCAAACATCTGTTCCTGACACTACCCATCTTAAAGTGCAGAATGGCGAATGGGTAAGAAAAGGAAATAATAATAAGCACTTGTGCTTATCTTTTACTTTTTTTTTTTACAATTTTGTTCATTTGACATATTAGAATCAGAACCATAACTGAAATGAATTGATTCTTTTATCAGGACATTAGTCAAGGTGAAGTTTTAAAACTTTATGTTTATAGTCTTTTGTTAATTGAGTCCTAAATGGGTGAAATGCTTTTTATGTTATAATAATTTATCCGTACACTAAATCAGTTTGATTCCTACATTTATGTCTGTTTCCGTACTTGTGATTTTTTATCATAATTTAACTCCTTGTCATTACATCTGCTCATCCTGTGAGGTGGACTAGATACTGTAGATACAATCTCTGAAGTCAAGTATTCTCAGGGTAACATTCCTGGCACAGGTCAGGTGTGTGTTCTCAGCCCATGTGTTCTTGTATGGGCTCTTTTTTTGAAGTATTTTTTTCTGAATGTTTGTGGTCTGAAAGATATCATACCACACTAATATTCTAGATCTCATTGTTGCCCTTTTTATGAAATCTCTAGAATTTTGGAGTTTTGTTTTCATTCAAATGGCCTTCAAGTTTAATTTTTTCTTTAATTAATACAGATAATTAATGGATGACAGGAAAAAATTAGTGAAATTGATATAGCCCTCTGCCCATAAGACTTGCATCCTCAGAAACCCTCACCACATAGTTTTTGATAGTTTTTTGCAGTCTTTTTGAGGATAGAGGATTTCTGCAAGGTGGAGAAACATGCCAAATTTAAACTTAGCTACTAAAAATCAAGAGTAGGTTACAGATTTAGAGGGGATACGGTAAGAGTACAAAAATGTATTTTTAGTATATAAGATAATGTTTCTGTTTCATGTCAGTAAGATTATTCAAACATCCAGTCATCAGTGCAAAATTTGTAAATGTCAGAAAAATGCTGTAGTAACTTCTGATATCACGGTCTTTAAGGTTCTGGTTGCCATGTAATTTAACTCCAGTGAAAGAGGTTATTAAATTATTATTTTATTATTATACTTTGTCGCTGTCTCCTGCGTTAGTGAGGTAGTGCAAGGAAACAGACAAGAGTGGCCCAACCCCCACTTACACATATATATACATACGCCCTTTCACATGCTTATACCTAGATATACATTTCAGTGCATACATACATATATGTACACAGACATATACATATATACACATGTACATATTCATACTTGCTACCTTTATCCATTCCCGTCGCCACCTGACCACACATGAAATGGCACCCCCCCTCCCCCCACACAGATGCGAGGTAGCGCTAGGAAAAGACAACAAAGGCCACATTCGTTCACACTCAGTCTCTAGCTGTCATGTGAAATGCCTCGAAACCACAGCTCCTTTTCCATATCTAGGCCCCACAGAGCTTTCCATGGTTTACCCCAGACGCTTCACATGCCCTGGTTCAATCCATTGACAGCATGTTGACCCTGGTATACCACATTGTAAGGTGTACTCTATTCCTTGTACACCTTACACCCTCCTGTATGTTCAGGCCCTGATCGTTCAAAGTCTTTTTCACTCCTTCATTCCACCTTCAATTTGGTCTCCCACTCTCGTTCCCTTCACCTCAGACACATATATCTTCTTTGTCAATCTTTCCTCACTCATTCTCTCCATGTGACCTAACCATGTCAATACACCCTCTTCTGCTCTCACAACCACACTCTTTTTATTACCACACATCTCTCACTTTCATTACTTACTCGATCAAACCACCTCACACCACATATTGTCCTCAAACATCTCATTTCCAACACATCCACCTTCCTCCACACACCCTATCTATAGTTCACACCTCACAACCATGTAACATTGTTGGAACCACTATTCCTTCAAACATACCTATTTTTGCTCTCCGAGATAATGTTCTCGCCTTCCACACATTCTTCAACGCTCCCAGAACCTTCGCCCCCTCCCCCACCCTATGACTCGCTTCCACTTCCATGGTTCCACTTCCTCCAATTTTTCTCCATTCAGACTTACCTCCCAATTGACTTGACCCTCCACCCTACTGAACCTAATAACCATGCTCTTATTCACATTTACTCTAAGCTTTCTTCTTTCACACACTTTACCAAACTCAGTCACCAGCTTCTGTAGTTTCTCTGCCGAATCAGCCACCAGCACTGTATCATCAGTGAACAACAACTGACTCACTTCCCAACATTCGACAACAGACTGCATACTTGCCCATCTCTCCAAAACTCATGCATTCACCCCTCTAACAACCCCATCCATAAACAAATTAAACAACCATGGATACATCACACACCCCTGCCGCAAACCGACATTCACTGGGAACCAATCACTTTCCTCTCTTCCTACTCGTACACATGCCTTATATCCTCATTAAAAACTTTTCACTGCTTCTAGCAACTTACCTCCCACACCATATACTCTTAATACCTTCCACAAAGCATCTCTATCAACTCTTATTATATGCCTTCTCCAGATACAAATCCATCTGTTTTTATAAGTATTTCTCACAGATATGTTATAAAAAAGAGAGATATATTTAAGCAATGTAAGATAGGCTTACTCTTTAAAACTTTTCTCTAGAAAAATGTTTCAGACGTTGTTATTATGTTGCATCATAGATTCTTAAGTTATTCCTGTGAAAAACTGTAAGTAAATGTTATTTCAGTTTCCAGCTGTAGAATTTGGTTTTGATTGTGAGGTATCTGAAGTGTAAATAAAAGCTGATAGACCAGAGAAATGAAAATTGTACATTTAATTATTGAAAGAAATGTGCAAAAGATGTTAAACTCATGGAATTGCAATATATATTCATGAGAATTCTCATTTTATTGAGAATTTGAGGAGAAATTAATGGACAATTAAATTTTTGGCAGAGTGTAATTTATTAGGCAGTGAACATCAAAATATAACTGTCAGACATAATTTTTTATGATGTTTAGGTGCTCAAGGTCATTTTAAGACCACATTTAACATGTATGGCCCTTGTAACTAACCATTTGAATGAATATGATCTAAACAGATTTAATCTATCCAGTCATTAGGAGAAAACCAAAAAATAATATTTATTTAAGCCCCTGTCGACATCAGATCTTAAGGCTCATGACATGATCTTTCTTCTCATGATGAAGTGCATAAGCACCAATAATCATCCATCTCTTGCCATCGACTTTCAGTTTTACTCACGTCAGTCTAGAATGTACTTCCTTACACTCATATCATACACCTACAACTCTTGGTTCAGGAGTAATGCTATGCCTTCCTTAGCTTCTTCTTCTACTGTAGCTCTTGTCCTTTCACCAACCCCCCTGACTTTACTCCCAAGACATTTCTAAACCATTCTTCCCCTTTATCTTGAATTTCGTTTCACTCAAAGCCAGAACATCCAGGTTTCTTCCCTCAAACATACTACCTATCTCTCCTTTCTTATTCATCTTGGTTACTTGCACACACATTCAGACATCCCAATCTGAGCCTTCGAGGAGGATGAGTACTCCCTACTTGACTGATTTCCTCTTTTAGAAATTGAAATACAAGAAGGGAGGGTTTCCAGCCCCCAGCTCCCGCCCCCTTTAGTCGCCTTCTATGACACACAGAGAATACGGAAGTAGAATTCTTTCTCCCCTACTTCCATCATGATTATATTTCAAGACAGTTGTGCAGACAGATGATGGCAAGACAACTTATGTGAAGAAAGCAAGTGAGGATCGATTCAAGTAGATATATGATGCTTGTAAGGAGAAGAGGGCAGGGTTACCCCAGGGGTACCATCTTGATGAGACAGGAAGATCAGCAAACCTAACAATGAGAGAACAAGATGGCACTGGGCACCACTTTAATGTTCCTCCATGACTAGTGTGGGCTGTAATTAGAAGTTTCAGCATGCAACTATGTCTTTTCTTGCTCCATCACCTCTTTCTTATGTAATATCTTATATCCTGTTAAAGTTTATGCAACTTGTCTCCAAGGTAATATTTCCCTTCCATTGCATTATTTTGCTGCCTCATTGTTGCCTTCATGGTAATATTTGTACTTTTTAGAACTTTTCCTCTTCATACTCTGCTATTCTAGTTTTTCCTACACTGAACCCAGTTTTGCTCCATTTCTTCCTCTGTACTTAGTCCTTTATATTAAAGGACATGAGGAAGATGTCCTTCTATTTCCATCTTGAATTTGCCATCAACATTATTAAGTGCATTATTCATTTAGAATTACAAGTCCTCTGTCTCAGTCTTGGATTCTTGTAGCGGTTCTAACTCCGCTCTGCCCACTTGTGATCATGTGCCTCAGTACAGGTAGAAATAGAACTAGAGATAGAAAGACAGTCCTATTGTTGCCTTCAGGGCTAATTAATATGGTGTCATTGTAGAGGCAGCAGAGAACTTTGAAAAGTTCTGTAATTTAAAACAGAGGGCTCCCAAACTCCTCTCCCTGATCTTATGACAGGGTTTACTTAAAAGTCTCTGTCCAAGTGAATATTTTTAAATTTCCTGTGGTCTTGGAACTGGTAGGAGGATATGAGGTATGAATGAAGATTCCTCCTACTATTATGAATGATGGAGAAATGCTGTGTTTTAAAGTTCATATTGTTATCACAAGCAGCTTTGGTGAAAATTCACTATCGACCATCAAAATTAACAATAACAACCAATGACATTTTGTGTATTCCTAAGTTTTTTCACGCTTAAGTCATTTTGAAAAGTGAAATTGGAATATTTTTAAGATAATTTACTGTAGTGAGCCTGGTCTTTTACATCATGGATGTAACTCATTGTGTCATTAATCATTTTTGAAGAAAGTTTTAATCAGTGAAAATATCAAAGGTCGATACTGAAAAATCATCCATCTCTTTGAAGGTTTAGGGTGAGTTTATTTGTTAACTCCTGAAGGTTCAGTGACTGTTGGGGCAGTACAAAATTGATACATTGGAGAGTGTGTGTGTACAGTTTTGTGATAATGTAGTTGTTGAAAATAGTAACTGCACTTACCGCTGCAGTCCTCATTAGGCCAGTAGTAAGTGCTGTTGATGTGCAATGAAAATGCCCCTGTTTAGTACCCAGTTGCATAGGATATATTCTCAGATTGGTAACAGAGCAGAGCAAGCATTGACTGCATGTAATTTAAGCCTTAGAGTGACAGAATTACATAAATGACTAATTCAGTACAGAGTGATCTGATATCATGTTTGTAAAGGATGCTGCATTTTAAGATGTTTTACAAAGTAACCAACAGTTCATAGTGAAGGCATAGACTGATTAGGCCAAATGAGGCAGTTAACAGCGGGTGGTGCAGGTTCAGAGTGACTAAAAGCCTGATGCTACAATCTCCAAAATGACTTACAAACTCCTTTTGTACATTCATATGTTTTGGAAGTAATACAGTAACTCAGTTTAAGGTGTTGAATGGTGCTTTTAGCTCTGCATGTACTTGTAACTTAGTGTTTCTTATATGGTGTACATTGCAGAAAGATTGTAATCTGTATAGGGCTTTTCTTAATTCAAAGTTAATATCTCATGTACAGCATGATTGCATATACTTATCAGGTCATACTTTATGATCCACTTTATAAATGAAGAATGTAAAAGACTTTTCTTGAGATCCAGAGGCTACAGGAAGCTAATCATGGTTCTCATTCTCTATTCACCTTAATAGGTGTATGAAACCAGACATTCCATGTATGTGGTACATCCTTTTTGCATATATCATCCAAATGTATATCCTGTACATTATATATATATATATATATATATATATATATATATATATATATATATATATATATATATTATCCCTGGGGATAGGGGAGAAAGAATACTTCCCACGTATTCCCTGCGTGTCGTAGAAGGCGACTAAAAGGGGAGGGAGCAGGGGGCTGGAAATCCTCCCCTCTTGTTTTGTTTTTTTAATTTTCCAAAATAAGGAACAGAGAAGGGGGCCAGGTGAGGATATTCCCTCAGAGGCCCAGTCCTCTGTTCTTAACGCTACCTTGCTAATGCGGGAAATGGCGAATAGTTTGAAAGAAAGAAATGACTTTCTTATGAATAATGTTTCATTTTCACATGGAAACCTGTGTTTCATGCCTATTTATCCATAACAAATTTATGCTCCCAAAAAGTTGTAATTCTTTTTAAGATTTTTAAACTGTGATGACCATATCATATTGTTGTGACTGAAACATGTAATTTTTGCTAAAGAAGGATCTCAGAACTTGGTAATCCAAGCAAAGTAGGTTTTTAAATGTTTTATGTTATGATGCCCTCAATCACATTCTTATGACCTTGTATATGTCATTTTTGCACCCAGAATGGAGTTTTAACGGTAGGTTTTCAGGTTTTTGAGAGGGTAAGGTGTCCTGGATCATTATTTATTTATTTATTTTGCTTTGTCGCTGTCTCCCGCGTTTGCGAGGTAGCACAAGGAAACAGATGAAAGAAATGGCCCAACCCACCCTCATAAACATGTATATGCATACACGTCCAACTATACATACCTATACATCTCAATGTACACATATATATACACACACAGACACATACATATATACACATGCACACAATTCACACTGTCTGCCTTTATTCATTTCCATCGCCACCTTGCCACACATGGAATAACATCCCCCTCCCCCTTCATGTGTGCGAGGTAGCGCTAGGAAAAGACAACAAAGGCCCCATTCGTTCACACTCAGTCTCTAGCGGTCATGCAATAATGCACCGAAACCACAGTTTCCTTTCCACATCCAGGCCCCACAGAACTTTCCATGGTTAACCCCAGACAGTTCACATGCCCTGATGCAATCCATTGACAGCACGTCGACCCTGGTATACCACATCGATCCAATTCACTTTATTCCTTGCCCACCTTTCACCCTCCTGCATGTTCAGGCCCCGATCACTCAAAATCTTTTTCACTCCATCTTTCCACTTCCAATTTGGTCTCCCACTTCTCCTCGTTCCCTCCACCTCTGACACATATATCCTCTTGGTCAATCTTTCCTCACTCATTCTCTCCATATGACCAAACCATTTCAAAACACCCTCTTCTGCTCTCTCAACCATGCTCTTTTTATTTCCACACATCTCTCTTACCCTTTCATTACTTACTCGATCAAACCACCTCACACCACATATTGTCCTCAAACATCTCACTTCCAGCACATCCACCCTCCTGCGCACAACTCTATCCATAGCCCACGCCTCGCAGCCATACAACATTGTTGGAACCACTATTCCTTCGAACATAGCCATTTTTGCTTTCCGAGATAATGTTCTCGACTTCCACACATTCTTCAAGGCTCCCAGGATTTTCGCCCCCTCTCCCACCCCATGATTCACTTCCGCTTCCATGGTTCCATCCGCTGCCAGATCCACTCCCAGATATCTAAAACACTTACACTTTACGTCCTCCAGTTTTTCTCCATTCAAACTTACCTCCCAATTGACTTGACCCTCAACCCTACTGTACCTAATAACCTTGCTCTTATTCACATTTACTCTTAACTTTCTTCTTTCACACACTTTACCAAACTCAGTTACCAGCTTCTGCAGTTTCTCACATGAATCAGCCACCAGCGCTGTATCATCAGCGAACAACAACTGACTCACTTCCCAAGCTCTCTCATCCCCAACAGACTTCATACTTGCCCCTCTTTCCAAAACTCTTGCATTCACCTCCCTAACAACCCCATCCATAAACAAATTAAACAACCTTGGAGACATCACACACCCCTGCCGCAAACCTACATTCACTGAGAACCAATCACTTTCCTCTCTTCCTACACGTACATATGCCTTACATCCTCAATAAAAACTTTTCACTGCTTCTAACAACTTGCCTCCCACACCATATATTCTTAGTACCTTCCACAGAGCATCTCTATCAACTCTATCATATGCCTTCTCCAGATCCATAAATGCTTCATACAAATCCATTTGCTTTTCTAAGTATTTCTCACATACATTCTTCAAAGCAAACACCTGATCCACACATCCTCTACCACTTCTGAAACCACACTACTCTTCCCCAATCTGATGCTCTGTACATGCCTTCACCCTCCCAATCAATACCCTCCCATATTCTCATGAATAATGTCTGATTTTTGCTATGGAATATGAGGTGTTTAGGGAAGGAGTGCTAGCATGTGTGAGAGAAGTGTATGCCATGTGGAAGATAAGCAGGTGAGAAAGGGTAGAGAATGGTGGTATTACAAAGTTTAGTTACTTGTGAAAGAGAAAAGCTTATAAGGGTAGTACTTACACAGGAGTGCAAGCAACTGGGAGATGTACAAGAATAAGCAAGAGGCCAAGAGGATAGGGCAGGGGCTGAAAAATGATTTAAATAAGACTTGGGGGTGAGTGAGTGTCAACAAACTACAGGGGAAACAAGAAAAATGTTTTATTAGGAGGCTAATAATTTCAAAAAATAAAGGGAACAAATGGGAACATCAGTGAAGGGAGCAAATGAGGAAGTGGTAACAGGCAGAGAGGAGGTAAAGAGATAGAATGAATTCTTTGTAGGACTGATGAATATGTTGATGACAAGTAGGTAGATTTAGGATTCTTGGATCAGAGTGGTATGTGAAGATACATTGTTAAGGCAAGTTGTATGGTGAAGAGACAGGTGGTGGTTAAGACAGGTGGTGGTTAAAGCCCTGTGGAAGATAAAATGTGACACGGCAGAGGAAGTGGATGGTATTGCAGTTGAACTTATAGAGAAAAGGATTACTGTCTTCATGAGTGGTTCATTATTATTTTCAGTGTATATATGAATCATGGTAAGGTGCTTGTGGGTTGGCAGAATGCATGTATAGTGCTGTTGTTTAAAGACAAAGGATATAAAGGCGAATGCTTGAATTACAATGGAACAAGTTTGTCGAGTGTATTTGTGAAATTGTATGGAAAATTGGGTATTGAGAGGGTGGCAGTATGCACAGAGCAGCACACTGGGGGGAACACTGTGGTTCCAGGTGTTGTAGAGGCTGTATTAGGTATTTCCTTTTAAGAATGTGTTGGAGTAATATTTATGGGTCTGGAGAAAGCATATGATAGGATTTATAGAGATGCTTGGTGGAAGGCATTATAGATATCTGGTGCTGTAGGAAAGCTATCAGAAGCAGTGAGGATTATAGATAATAGTCGGTAGGCAGCTAGTGAGCAGGGAGGTATATTACCAGTACTACCTTCCTGCCTTGGTATCTGGAGAGTTAGTGACAGCTGTGTAGTGAGCCAGCATTTTAGTAGTTGTCAAATTACATTCCTTTGACTCTGATAGTTCTCTTTTTCTGCTTCACCCACACGTGCTTTACTGGTAATCTGTCCATAAACATACA
Source organism: Panulirus ornatus (assembly GCF_036320965.1). Classification (NCBI taxonomy): domain Eukaryota; kingdom Metazoa; phylum Arthropoda; class Malacostraca; order Decapoda; family Palinuridae; genus Panulirus; species Panulirus ornatus. Next base: position 2,709,903 of record NC_092259.1, on the reverse strand, counting down.
CTCTCTCTCTCTCACACATAACACTTGACAACAGTTGACTCACACAGCTCATTATTCATCACTCTCAAGATTTTCCTGCAGTGAGCTCTATGTGCTAGCCCTACCTTGTGGCAAAATGATAGGAGCTATAGGTAGTAGTAGTAGGAAGGAATGTTTAGGCAGGAGTATTAAGTACTTGTAGTAGGTAGAAACAATAGGTAGGAGCATTCGGTAAAAGTAGTCAGAATGAACATTAGGTAGGAGCCTTAGCAAACGCTGCACTAGAGTTGCTTTCTGCCAGCAGCCTGTTAAGGGTGAGGAACTAAAATTTAAAAAGTTTTACGGGAGTTCACTAGTTATGGAGACAGTATTGCTGTGGCCACCCCTTTGAGAGAGTTCCAGGAGGGAACAGGCATTAGAGATATAGATAGAATAACAGTAAGGAGTTTTCATCAAGTGAGAGCAGGTGCGAGTATGTAGAGAAAAGAGTCAGTGGTTTTAGGGGTAGGTGGTGTCTTTGGCAGGGTTGTGTGACATCTCCAGGGCTGTTCATTCTGTTTATGATGTGATAGTGAGGGAAGTGAATCTGAGGGTTTCAGGTAAAGGGGCCAGCATACAGTGCTTAGGAGGCGAGGTAGTTGTTTCAAGTGACAGACTGCATTAGTTGATGTCTGGAAGTTTGTCTGAAATGAAAAGTTGAGAGAAACTAAAAAAAGCAAGGTTATTTAGGTATAGCAATGGGGGTTTAATGTAGAAAGCTTGAAGGAAGTAGGCAGAGCTATCAACCTTGTCAAACAAAGGGGGGGCAAAGATGGGTGCGTTTGAAGGTATAGTGGTCCTAATGGTAATGGATGGATGAGAGGCAAGGGCTGTAGATGAGAATGTATAGAAGAGGGTGAATGAGCCAGAAATTCAATATTTGAGGACAGTAGATGATGTGGGGACCTGGTTGACTGAGTGAGAAATTATTAAGTAGAGGTGAATTGGTAGTAAGAAGAATATAGTTGAGAGACCTTTAGAGGCTGTGCTGAAATAGTTTGGACATATGGAGATAATGAGAGAAGAGAAGGATGACAAAGAGGATATTTATATCATTATTGGAGTGAACAAGATTTTGAATGTTTGGAGCCTGAACACATAGAGGGATGAAAGGATAGTGAAGTGATTTGGTAAGCAGGGGCCATGCTATTAATGGCCTGAATCAGGGCATATGAAACAGCCAGGGAAAAGTCTGTAGGGACTGTTTGTGGATGAGGGCTGTGATTTTGGTACAAGAGAATGCATTTGAATGTATGATGCCTTTTCTTCTATGTGTGTCGTTACCTCACAAGTGCAGAAAATGCTGAATGAGCATGAAAAAGAGATTTTCACTCAACTCTGGACACCAACCATCTTTCCAGTGATACAAACACTGATTCAGCATATCATATGACACCTTATGCCCAAGATACAGCTTTAATAGTAAAGAAACTGCACACTTTCTTATCTTTCCCTCACCCTACAATTTTTGTCTTGTGGTTCCTTCCAGTGGACTTTGTTGATTTTTCAAGCACTGCAGGAGTCCCATAGAACTCTAGGATATCCTGAAGCAGTAACTTAAGTATTATGTACAAGATGTATTCATTTTTGCATTTTTTTCATTTAAAAGTTTTAATGCATGTGTGACAACCTCAAAAGTGTAGTACCTGTCTTGTGTTTAAATCTATGATCATAACCTCTTCCAGTCATAATATCCATCAAAATGGTATACAATACATGAATCATTTGGTTTCATAGATTTAATCAAAATACTGTATTAAAATTCACAATAATTTATTCAAGCATATAGAATATGCTTTACATTCTGCTTACTTACACTGTTACGTCTGTACATCAAGTCATGTATATACATTACTATTTGACTATAATATACTGATAATGTTGCTTGTCGAATCTAATAACAAAATTGTAATCAGGTCCCAAAATAATCATTATACAGGGCTGTTGTTCCATACTTAAAGGGTACACTAATTTATCAAAGTAAAATGAATGGCCATGATAAGCTAGTGTGTGTGTGTGTGTGTGGTAGTAAGAATGGTGCAGAAGACTACAGGAACTACTAGAAATATTTGAGAATGGCTGGAGCATCAAGGTACCTGGGAAATGATGGGTATTTCATGGAAGATAAGAGAATTAACTGGATTAGGTAGAATGGCAGAAATTTTGCTACAAGTGATCTTTCATTGGATTTTTAGATTTTTTGGTAATTATTAGGCATGGTTGATTCTTTGACACTTGCACTTAATCGTGTATTGAAAATGTTATCTGAATTGTTATTCATGTGGAAATTATTTGACCTAGGAAATTAATGAAAAAAAAATGATAAACAACTAGGGAAATTGCCATGATTTGTAAAAAAAAATTTTGAAAATTATGAATATTGCTTGAAATAGCTGGGAATTGGTAGGAGATTCTTTAAAGATAGAAATGTTGCCGAGAATTGGTGGAACTGCAGCAATGAACTGAAACTTGTGTACAGCCAAGATATTACTGTCAATGTGCAGCATTATTGGGAATATTATGGAAAATTACTAGGATTAAGTAATTATTGGTGGAATTTTAAGTGGAAATAGTTGGGAATTGGTAGGAAAATGCTTAGAACTGGTTGATGTTACTAGTAATCAGTTGTCAGACTGTCATAACCACTTAGGTATTGGGATTTGAAAGAGGTTTTAACAGTTTTGAACTGATGCCACACATGTATTGTAGTAAGCTGGGATCAGTACTCAAATATAATAACCTTACTAAATAGTGTGGAAATGTGGTTCATATCTGCCTATTTACAAAAGGAGCTGTAAGGTGACTTCTGTCTACTGAACACAAGCAATCAAATAATTATAAAGCTACATAACACAATGAACTTGATTCAGTAAATGGGAACAGAACTTATTATAAAGTTGAATTACTTAGAGGATCCTTAGTTTGTACAATTTAATCATAGTTTATCATTATATGTTGGATAAACATTGTTATGATTCTTAAACATTACTTCAGGTTATTTCGTTATTTCACATGAACTACAGAAATGCTGTTTTGAAAATTGGCATAGCAAGTCTTTGTTGAGCTTTTGTATTTTATTGTGGTTAGAGTACAATGTGACACTACAAATTGCTCAGTTTTAGAAGTGTTTTGTTTATGTAAGCATAGCTGTAGCACTGTACACATGGTAGTGTTTGGTTCACATTTATGTGTTGGGTTCTTTAAAGCATAATAATACCTTATATCTCCAGTCTTCAGCCTTTTTCTGAAGGATGGCTCGAAGGTTACTAAGAGGGCCCTGGAAATTCCTTTACTGAATGAAGTCCTGTCTCCTTGTTCTGTTGAACACATTGAAAATATGATTACGGTACCTACAGTGCCAGAATAAATTAAGAATTGATTATAGGATTATTTTAATGAAACTTGTGCCATGAATTAAACTTAAAAGATCAAGGATGGGACTGGGTAATAATTTTATCGTGAAAATCTAATGGTTTTTCATTCAAATCATGTAACTTTAAAGAACTCCTCACCATCTAGCTGTGAAATTCAGCATTTGCAAGTGAACAGTATGAATGACAGACATGAAACGAGAAGATGGTAGAATTGTGAGTTAAAGAATAAGATACCAAGACCGAGGCAGTTCGGAAGCTAGATTAAAGAAATTCTCTATGTGGATCAGTGGCATTACAAAAGGTTGTGGTTGTACTAATGACTTTCCTCATATCCTTCACTCTTCAGCAGGTATAAATGTTTAAGAGTCGCATGGTGAAATTCAATTATTACAAGTGACTGATGACTTGTTTGAAAGCTGGTATGAATGATGTATTTGAGCATGTCTACTAGAATGAATAATGGATAGAATGAATATGAAAATTTTATGTGCAGTATGAATGTCATCTGGGGGAAAATACAAAATATATCATATATTTCATAGTACTTGTGTAGCCAGTAGTCTATATGCAAAGACAAAAACATTGGTTCATAAATCATATGTCATACTAAATATCATGAAGATTTAACTTGACTATAATGACCTTTAAATAGAAAAGACCACTTCCTGAAATTATTAACATTCATACATTTTATTGCCCTGATTGACCATTAACTGTCAACATTTATAATAATTTGTGTGCACAATTACTATTCTAAATTAATTTCCCAAAAAACATATTCAAAATGGTGCGTTTACATTTCATCATACTCTGTGAGCATGGAATATTTTATAATTTTGCCTAAATATGTGGTATTAATGCTGTTAAAGAGGTTACCAAGGTTTTCAATTTTTTGTTAAACAAAATAAGCGTATCCTGAAAACTGGATAAAAACCTGAACATTATTTATTTTCAAATGAAAATTGCCTCATAAATTAGACCAGGCCTTGCACAATGTGACACTACAAATTGCTCAGTTTTAGAAGTGTTTTGTTTATGTAAGCATAGCTGTAGCACTGTACACATGGTAGTGTTTGGTTTTATAGCTTGTGGTTAAAAGATCTGTTTAGTTTAAATTGATATCTAAAACTTGAAGAATGTTCAGACAAGTCATTTAGTGCTATTGATGACATGTAGTGTTGAAATAATTAATAGCTTATATTAGAATAGCAGAAAGGTCTATCTTAATATATGGACTTTAGTTGGTGGTATATGCTGATAGAACTTAGCTGATGCAGAGGAATTTAAGTTTCTGACAAATGCAAACATAATATTTTGAAAATTATGAAATATTGAAATTAGAATGTGTAAATGTTCATATGTGCCTGAAGTAATCTGTTTCATTGATACTCTGTCAAAGATTATCCTGTGCTTGAGGCGTGCTCCTAACTGTCATATTTTCCCATTATATGCTTCAGATTGGTTTGAAGTATACACTTTTCTGAATAGTGAAGTGGCATTTTATCATATGTGACATGAATGAATTCATCACAGGTTGTAATCACCAGCAGTGTATGATGTACTTTACTTGATGCAAGCTGGGTCACAATTAATTCCCAAGACAAATTATAATTGTACATTATAACTAACTTTAACCTAGATACCAACTTTAACCTGGATACCAACTTCTTAATTCTAATTGAGCTTTTGTTATTTGTTTAAATACACAAGTGCAAGTTAAAAGAATCTGAAAATAATTCAGTGACCTCTTTAAAACTGCAACATTATTACCTGAATATAAGGAGTGTCAACAATGCTGTTTACTAAATTTTTTCCAAGATTTCTGGGTGCTTAAAATGAATCCAGGGAATCCCCCACAACTCGGCAATGTAAATTACAGGAGACAATGGTCTATTGTTCTTCACAATTAGCAGTTGGGATGTCAATAACTTTCATACTGGCTGAACCTCCCTGAGCCAGCAATATTGAGACCTAAGTGATGCTGAATTATAGAATATTCCAGTTCATCGAGTTTTGGGAGATTTCACCTGTAGGCAGAACATTCCTGAAAGTATAAATAATCTAATTTCCGTTTTGCTCATCATTCACTTGGATATCTATAACAGTCCATTGTAGTAGGGTTCAATCAGCAACCTCCACTGTGTTATGCTGGTTAATATTATGCTAATGTTGGGGATCATCTACTTAAGTGTACGACACAGCAGAAATTCTAATGAAGGAACCACAATGCCTTTTAAGTGACACAGCTCTGATTACCTTCATGTTTACTTGTCATGAAATCTTGGGGCTGTGTTGTCATGCAAATGTGATTTTCCTGACATTGTACTAACTATGATAAAGTTTCCATACACGAGGCAACACATAAACAGAAAATGGATATTACCAATTCAGCTCCTAGCCACATTTTAACTAAATCTGTGGATCAAGTAGGTTTGAAATGCAAGATGAAAAAAGTTGATTTTCAATATTATGTTAAAGTGAAAATAATTTTTTGTTATTCACAGATAGTTTCTTGAATACAAGGATGACTAGCTTTCTATCTAATCTATCTATATTTCCAATGCCCTTTCCCTTTGGGAACTCCCATCCTGGGACTGGCTGTTGCAAGTCTCCATTTTTCCCTGTCCTTTCATGCCCCTCTTGCATACACTATTCCATGAATCCTTCCACTATTTCTATCCCTTCAGTATTTTTCCACTCTATTTCCCTGTCACAGATGGTCTACCTTTCACACCAACACTTTTATTACACTATCATATGTTATCTTTGTTAACTTCCCATCTTGCATTCTTTCCACATGCCCAAACCACCTCAAAGTATTGAAGTTTCATCCACTCTACCACTCCATAATGTATTCCCTATGCATTCCTGACTATACCACATGCTTCTCTCAAACAGCTCATTTCCATAGCCTAGATTCTTGACCTCTGTGATTCATTCCATGTTTTGGCTGCATAGTTCAGGGTTGGGAGGAATATGCTGTCCCTCAGTCCTCTCTTCACTTCCATACTTATATCTCTACCTTTCATTATCTAATATGGGACCAAATGACCCTTCTCCCCTATACTGCTGTCTCCCTCATCTTTCCTTCCGTATCACAAACTTACCCTAGACAGCTCCTAAATGAATAAATTCTCTCACCTCTTCCCACCCCATCCAAAACACAGTATAGTACACTCTTCTTTCACTCTATATGGCTTTGCAAAATTTATACCATAAACCCTTAATTTAATGGACTTATAGAGGAGAGAGGTGTCCGTTAATGCTGAAAGTCTGTTAAATTGAAGGTAACCTACGGGCAGTTTTTTTGATACAACATACAGTAATGCAAAGTACAGTTTACATGCTTTCTCTTAACTCCTCTATCATTTGATGCCATTTTGAATTGTAAGGATTGCGAAATTATTTAAGGAATAGTCTCAATTTTCTGTATAAAACCTGACCACACAATAGCTTGAGGCAAACTGAGACCGAGACAATGCGAGTATACCCCATGTTACCAAAGATAATTGTGATATGAAATGTGCATGAGATTTGAGAGGGTCAGGTAGAATGGCTTGGTTAAAAGAGAAGAGGTAGGGAAAGCTTTCGGATAATGAAATCCGGCAAAGCGGGGGGTTTGGATGGTATTACAGTAGAATTTATTAAGAATTTATTAATTTATTAAAATTTATTAACTGTGTTGTTGACTGGATGGTAAGAATAATCATTGTATGTATGGACCATGGTGAAGTGCGTGAGGATTGGCGAAATGCATGCATAGTGCCATTGTACAAAGATAAAGGGGATAAAAGTGAGTGTTCAAACTACAGAGGGATTCGTTTGTTGAGTATTCCTGGGAAATTATTTGAGAGGGTGAAGGCATGTACAGATCACCAGATTGGGGAAGAGCAGTGTGGTTTCAGAAGCGGTAGAGGATGTGTGGATCACGGGTCTGCTTTGAAGAATGTGTATGAGAAATCCTTAGAAAAATGGATGGATTTGTATTTAGCACTTATGGATCTGAAGAAGGCATATGATAGGGTTGATAGAGATGCTTTGTGGAAAGTCTTAAGAGTATCTGGTGTGGCAGGTAAGCTGCTAGAAGCTGTGAAAAGATTTAACTACGGATATAAGGCATGTTTATGAGTAGGAAAAGAGGAGAGCGATTGGTTCCCAGTGAAGGTTGGTCTGTGACAGGGGTGTGTGATGTCCCCATGGTTGTTTAATTTGTTTATGGATGGAGTGGTTAGGGGGGTAAATGAAAGAGTTTTAGAGAGAGGGGTGAGTATGCAGTCTGTTGGGGATCAAAGGGACTGGAAAGTTATTGGGAAAGTGTTTGAAAAGAAAGAGTTGAGAGTAATTATGAATAAGAGCAAGGTTTATTACGTTCAGTAGGGTTGAGGTTCAAGTAAATTTGGATGCAAGTTTGAATGTAGAAAAATTGAAGGAAGTGAAGTGTTTTAGATATCAGGGAGTGGACTTAACAGCAAATGGAACCATGGAAGTGAAAGAGAGTCACAGGGTAGGGGAGGAGAAGAAGGTTCTGGGAGTGATGAAAAACATTACTTTGGAGAGCAAAAATAGGTATGTTTGAAGGAATATAGTTCCAACAATATTATATGGTTGCGAGGTATGGGCTATAGATAGGGTTGTATGGAGGAGGGTGGATATGTTGGAAATGTAATGCTTACAGACAGCATGTGGTGTGAGGTGGTTTGATCAAGTAAGTAATGAAAGGGTAAGAGAGATGTGTGATACTAAAAAGAGTGTGGTTTAGAGAGCGGAAGAGGGCGTGTTGAAATAGTCTGGGCATATGGAGTGAATGAGTGAGGAAAGATTGACAAAGATGATATACGTGTTAGAGGTGGAGGGAACAAGGAGAGGTGGGAGACCAAACTGGAGGTGGAAGGATGGAGTGAAAAAGATTTTGAGTGATCAGGGCCTGAACATACAAGAGAGTGAAAAGCATGCTAGGAATAGAGTGAATAGGAACGATGTGGTGTACTGGGGTTGATGTGCTGTCGGTGGACTGAACCAGGGCATGTGAAATGTCTGGGGTAAACCATGGAAAGGTCTGTGAGTCTTAGATGTGAATAGGAAGCAGTGGTTTTGGTGCATTACACATGACAGCTAGAGACTGAGCGTGAACGAATGTGGCCTTTTTGTCTGTTTTCCTGGTGCTACCTCGCTTAAGCAGGGAGTAGCAATGCTGTTTCCTATGGGGTGGGATGGCACCAGAAATGGATGAAGGCTAGAAAATAAGAATATGTACATGTGGTTCTATGTATCTGTCTGTGTATGTGTATATATATACGTTGATATGTATATGTGTGTGTATGGGTGCGTATGTATATATATATTTTTATGTGTTTATGAGTGGATGGGCTATTCTTCATCTGTTTTCTTGGTGGTACATTGTTATGCAGGAAGCAGTGATTACGTATAAAAACAATGATATTATCCATTTTATTTATCATACTTAATCACTGTTTCCTGCATCAGCGAGGCAGCACCAGGGAACAGACGAAGAATGGCCCATCCACTCATATACAAATAAATGTATACATAAATGCCCATACACATACATACATATGTACAGACATATATATATACATATGTACATATTCATACTTGCTTGCCTCCTTCTATTCCTGTTGCTACCCACCCCACAGGAAGGAACATTGCTACCCATGCTTCAGCGAGGTAGTGCCAGACAGACAAAAAAGGCCACATTTGTTCACACTCAGTCTCTAGCTGTCATGTGGAATGCACTGAAACCAAAGCTCCCTATCCACATCCAGAACCCACAAACCTTTCTATGGTTTGCCCCAGACATTTCATGTGCCCTGAATCAGTCCACTGACAGCACGTTGACCCCGGTATACCACATGACTCGTTTCCTTGCATGCCTCTCACGATCATGTATGTTCAGGCCCCGAATGCTCAAAATCTTTTTCACTCTATCCTTCCACCTCCAATTTGGTCTCCTGCTTCTTGTTCCCTTAACTTCTGACACATATATCCTCTCTGTCAATCTTTCCTCACTCATTCTCTCGAGGTGTCCATCCCATTTCAACACATCCTCTTCCGCTCTCTCAACCACACTTTTTTATTTCCACACATCTCTCCTACCTTCTTATAACTTACTCGATCAAACCACATCACACACCATATTGTTCTTAAACATTTCATTTCCAACACATTCACCCTCCTCTGTACAACCTCATCTATAGTCCAAGCCTTGCAACCATACAACATTGTTGGAATTACTATTCCTTCATACCCATTTTTGCTCTCTGAGATAATGTTCTCTCCTTTCACACATTCTTCATCGCTCCCAGAACTTTCGCCCCCTCCACCCTTTGACTCACTTCCACTTCCATGGTTCCATTCGCAGCTAAGCCCATTCCCAGATATCTAAAACACTTCACTTCCTTCAATTTTTCTCCATTCAAACTTACATCCCAATTAACTTGTTCCTCAACCCTACTGCACCTAACAACCTTGCTCTTATTCACATTTACTCTTAATTTTCTCCTTTCACACACTTTCCAAACTCAGTCACTGACTTTTGCAGTTTGTCACTCGAATCAGCCACAAGAGCTGTATCATTGGCGGACAACAACTGACTAATTTCCCATTACCTCTCATCCCCAACAGACTCCAAAATTCTTGCATTTACCTTCCCAACCACCCCATCCACAAACAAACAACCATGAGGACATCATACACCCCTACTACAGTTGGACATTCACCGGGAACCAATCACTCTCCTCTCTTTCTACTTGTATATATGCCTTACATCCTTGGTAAAAACTTTTCACTGCTTCTCGTAACTTACCTCCCACACCATATACTCTTAAAACCTTCCACAGAGCATCTCTATCAACCCTACCATATGCCTTCTTCAGACCCATAAATGCTACATACAAATCCATCTGAGTATTTCTCACATATATTCTTCAAGGCAAATCCTCTACCACTTCTGAAACCACACTGCTCCTCCCCAATCTGATGATCTGTACATACCTCACCTTCTCAATCAATACCCTCTCATATAATTTCCCATAAATTCTCAAAAAGATTATGCCTCTGTAGTATGAACACTCATCTTTATCCCCTTTGCCTTTGTACAATGGCACTATGCATGCATTCTGCCAATCCTCAGGCACTTCACATGGCCCATATATACATTGAATAGCCTTACTAACCAATCAACAACAATGTCACCCCTTTTTTTTAATAAATTCCACTGCAGTACCATCCAAACCCACCGACGTGCTGGATTTCATCTTCCACAATCCACAAAGCTTTCACTACCTTTGCTCTTTTAGCCAAACCATTCTCCCTGACCCTCTCACTTCGCACACCACCTCGATCAAAACACCCTACATCTGCCACTCTATCATCAAACATTCAACAAACTTTCAAAATACTCATTCCATCTCCTTCTCTGAATCACTACTTGTTATTACCTCCCCATTAGCTCCTTTCACTGATGTTCCTACTTGCTCTCTTTGTCTTACGCACTTTATTTACATCTTTTTATTCCCCCCTAACATTAGATGATACTCTCTCACCCCAACTCTCATTTACCCTCTTTTTCACCTCTTGCACCTTTCTCTTGACCTTATGCCACTTTCTGTTATACATCTCCCAGTCATTTGCACTACTTCCCTGCAAAAATTATCCAAATGCCTCTCTCTTCTCTTTCACTAACAGTCTCACTTCTTCATCCCACCACTCACCACCCTTTCTAATTTGACCACCTCCCACAAGCATCTTTTGTGCAAGCCATCAATGCTTCCCCAGATACATCCCATTCCTCCCCCAATTCCCCTTACATTATTTGCTCACACCTTTTGCCACTCTGCACTCAATCTCTCCTGGTACTTCCTCACACGAGTCTCCTTTCCAAGCTCGCTTACTCTCACCATGTGCATGTATATATATCTTTATAATGTGCTTAATTACCGTCTCCTGCGTCAGCAAGGTAGCGCAAGTAAACAGAAAAAAGAATGGCCCAACCCACCCACATACACAGTATATTTTTTTCCTACATATTCGCCATTTCCTGCATTAGCAAGGTAGCATTAAGAACAGAGGACTGAGCCTCTGAGGGAATAATCTCACTTGACCCTCTTCTCTGTTCCTTCCTTTGGAAAATTAAAAATGAGAGGGGAGGAGGACCAAATTGGAGGTGGAAAGATGGAATGAAAAAGATTTTGAGCGATCGGGGCCTGAACATGCAGGAGGGTGAAAGGCATGCAAGGAATAAGAGTGAATTGGAACGATGTGGTATATCGGGGTCGACATGCTGCCAATGGATTGAACCAGGGAACGAGAAGCGTCTGTGGTCAACCATGGAAAGTTCTGTGGGGCCTGGATGTGGAAGGGGAGCTGTGGTTTCGGTGCATTATACATGACAGCTAGAGATTGAGTGTGAACAAATGTAGCCTTTGTTGTCTTTTCCCAGCGCTACCTCACGCACATGCGGGGGGAGGTGGTTGTCATTTCATGTGTGGAGGGGTGGCGATGGGAATGAATAAAGGCAGCAAGTATGAATTATGTACATGTGTATATATGTATATATGTATATATGGGAACTTCAGTGAAGGGCGTAAATGGGGAGGTGATAACAAGTAGCGGTGATGTGAGAAGGAGATGGAATGAGTATTTTGAAGGTTTGTTGAATGTGTCTGATGACAGAGTGGCAGATATAGGGTGTTTTGGTCGAGGTGGTGTGCAAAGTGAGAGGGTTAGGGAAAATGATTTGGTAAACAGAGAAGAGGTAGTAAAAGCTTTGCGGAAGATGAAAGCCGGCAAGGCAGCAGGTTTGGATGGTATTGCAGTGGAATTTATTAAAAAAGGGGGTGACTGTATTGTTGACTGGTTGGTAAGGTTATTTAATGTATGTATGACTCATGGTGGGGTGCCTGAGGATTGGCGGAATGCGTGCATAGTGCCATTGTACAAAGGCAAAGGGGATAAGAGTGAGTGCTCAAATTACAGAGGTATAAGTTTGTTGAGTATTCCTGGTAAATTATATGGGAGGGTATTGATTGAGAGGGTGAAGGCATATACAGAGCATCAGATTGGGGAAGAGCAGTGCGGTTTCAGAAGTGGTAGAGGATGTGTGGATCAGGTGTTTGCTTTGAAGAATGTATGTGAGAAATATTTGGAAAAGCAAATGGATTTGTATGTAGCATTTATGGATCTGGAGAAGGCATATGATAGAGTTGATAGAGATGCTCTGTGGAAGGTATTAAGATTATATGGTGTGGGAGGCAAGTTGTTAGAAGCAGTGAAAAGTTTTTATCGAGGATGTAAGGCGTGTGTACGTGTAGGAAGAGAGGAAAGTGATTGGTTCTCAGTGAATGTAGGTTTGCGGCAGGGGTGTGTGATGTCTCCATGGTTGTTTAATTTGTTTATGGATGGGGTTGTAAGGGAGGTAAATGCAAGAGTCCTGGAAAGAGGGGCAAGTATGAAGTCTGTTGGGGATGAGAGAGCTTGGGAAGTGAGTCAGTTGTTGTTCGCTGATGATACAGCGCTGGTGGCTGATTCAGGTGAGAAACTGCAGAAGCTGGTGACTGAGTTTGGTAAAGTGTGTGGAAGAAGAAAGTTGAGAGTAAATGTGAATAAGAGCAAGGTTATTAGGTACAGTAGGGGTGAGGGTCAAGTCAATTGGGAGGTGAGTTTGAATGGAGAAAAACTGGAGGAAGTGAAGTGTTTTAGATATCTGGGAGTGGATCTGTCAGCGGATGGAACCATGGAAGCGGAAGTGGATCATAGGGTGGGGGAGGGGGCGAAAATTTTGGGAGCCTTGAAAAATGTGTGGAAGTCGAGAACATTATCTCGGAAAGCAAAAATGGGTATGTTTGAGGGAATAGTGGTTCCAACAATGTTGTATGGTTGCGAGGCGTGGGCTATGGATAGAGATGTGCGCAGGAGGATGGATGTGCTGGAAATGAGATGTTTGAGGACAATGTGTGGTGTGAGGTGGTTTGATCGAGTAAGTAACGTAAGGGTAAAAGAGATGTGTGGAAATAAAAAGAGCGTGGTTGAGAGAGCAGAAGAGGGTGTTTTGAAATGGTTTGGGCACATGGAGAGAATGAGTGAGGAGAGATTGACCAAGAGGATATATGTGTCGGAGGTGGAGGGAACGAGGAGAAGAGGGAGACCAAATTGGAGGTGGAAAGATGGAGTGAAAAAGATTTTGTGTGATCGGGGCCTGAACATGCAGGAGGGTGAAAGGAGGGCAAGGAATAGAGTGAATTGGAGTCATGTGGTATACAGGGGTTGACGTGCTGTCAGTGGATTGAATCAAGGCATGTGAAGCGTCTGGGGTAAACCATGGAAAGCTGTGTAGGTATGTATATTTGCGTGTGTGGACGTGTGTATGTACATGTGTATGGGGGGGGGGGGGTTGGGCCATTTCTTTCGTCTGTTTCCTTGCGCTACCTCGCAAACGCGGGAGACAGCGACAAAGTATAAAAAAAAAAAAAAAAAAAAAAAATGTATATATATGTATATGTTGAAATTTATAGGTATTTATATGTGTGTGTGTGTGGACGTGTATGTATATACATGTGTATGAGGGCGGGTTGGGCCATTCTTTCATCTGTTCCTTGTGCTACCTCGCTAACGTGGGAGACAGCAACAAAGTATAATAAATATATAAATATATTTATATATTATACTTTGTCACTGTCTCCTGCATTAGCGAGGTGGCGCAAGGAAACAGACGAAAGAATGGTCCTACCCACCCACATACACGTGTATATACATACGTGTCACAGATACATGTCACAGACGCACATATACATACCTATACATCTCAACATATACATATATATACACACACAGACATATACATATATACACATGTACATAATTCATACTGTCTGCCCTTATTCATTCCCGTCGCCACCCTACCACACATGAAATGACACTCCCTCCCCTGCATGTGTGCGAGGTAGCACTAGGAAAAGACAACAAAGGCCACATTCGTTCACACTCAGTCTCTAGCTGTCATGTATAATGCACCGAAACCACAGTTCCCTTTCCACATCCAGGTCCCACAGAACTTTCCATGGTTTACTCCAGACGCTTCACATGCCTTGGTTCAATCCACTGACAGCACATCGACCCCGGTATACCACATCGTTCCAATTCACTGTATTCCTTGCACACCTTTCACCCTCATGCATGTTTAGGCTCTGATCACTCAAAATCTTTTTCAATCCATCTTTCCACCTCCAATTTGGTTTCCCACTTCTTGTTCCCTTCACATATACCCTCTTTGTCAATCTTTCCACACTCATTCTCTCCCTATGATCAAACCATTTCAAAACACCCTCTTCTGCTCTCTCAACCACACTCTTTTTATAACCACACATCTCTCTTACCCTTTCATTAATTACTCGATCAAACCACCTCACACCACATATTGTCCTCAAACATCTCATTTCCAGCACATCCACCCTTCTCCTCACAACTCTATCTATAGCCCACGCCTTGCAACCATATAACATTTTCGGAACCACCGTTCCTTCAAACATACCCATTTTTGCTTTCCAAGATAATGTTCTTGCCTTCTACAAATTTTTCAACACTACCAGAACTTTCGCCCCCTCCCCCACCCTATGACTTACTTCCGCTTCCATGGTTCCATCCGCTGCCAAATCCACTCCCAGATATCTAAAACACTTCACTTTCTCCAGTTTTTCTCCATTCAAACTTACCTCCCAATTGAGTTGTCCCTCAATCCTACTGTACCTAGTAACCTTGCTCTTATTCACATTTACTTTCAGCTTTCTTCTTTCACACACTTTACCAAACTCAGTCACCAGCTTCTGCACTTCTTCACCCGAATCAGCCACTAGCACTGTATCATCAGTGAACAACAACTGACTCACTTCTCAAGCTCTCTCATCCGCAACAGACTGCATACTTGCCCCTCTTTCCAAAACTCACATTCACTTGCCTAAAAACCCCATACATAAACAAATTAAACAACCATGGAGACATCAGGCACCCCTGCCGCAAACCAACATTCACTGAGAACCACTCATTTTCCTCTCTTCCTACACGTGTATGCCTTACATGCTTTCCTCTCTCTTATCATTCCAATCATATACATATCAAAAAGCCATGGTTGACATCACACAGCCCTTTCTCACACCCACATATATATTGAAACTATACATTTGCTCCTCTATGAAAGACATTCACGCCATCCAACAGTTGTCCCCTCACCCCACATATCCTTAGTACATCCCATAAAGCATTCCAGTTGATTCCTGATCCATAAAAGATGCATACAATGTTTTATCTGCTAGATACTTTTCCACGGTCATTTTCACCACAAATATCTGATCCTCATATTCTTTACCTTTCCTAATTAATGTATTATTATTTGCCTTGTCTGTTAAACCAGAAATCTGTTATATCACGGTCCATTAAATCGAGAGTCAACTGTACTTTCATTCTGTTTCCTTTCAAACACCATTACTTTATTTTTACCTTCAATCACCTATGCTTACACTCATAAAAGACACTTACTTGCTGAGAGAGGCAGCTGGTGGGATGTCTGATTACTTTCTTGTGGAGGCAAGGGGGAAGATTTGTAGATGTTTTCAAAAAAGAGGAAACAATGTTAAGAGAGTGGTGAGAATAAGTGAGCTTGGAAAACAGACTGGAGTGTAGAATGGCTAAAGATGAGTAAATGAAGCAAGGGGAGACGGTGAGGAATGGGAGGTACTTAGGGAAGCAGTGCTAGCATGTGCAAGAGACGCATGTGGCTTGCAATTAGAATGGGTAATGAGTGGTGAGATGAGGAAGTTGCCAGTGAAAGAGGAAATAGAGGCATTTGAGTAGTACTTACACAGGGAAGGAGTACAAATGATTAGGGATTGTACAAGAGAAAGTGGTAGAAGGTCAAGAGGGCAAATGAGTGTTGGGGTGAGCGAGTACCAATAAACTAGATGATGTTTTGGAAGGAGGTAAAAAAAAATGCACATAAGACGAGAATAAATGTGGATGTTGGTGAAGGGGGAAATGGGAAGTGATAACAGGTAATGAGAAGATGGGGTGAGTATTTTGAAGGACTGTTAAATGTATTTGACGACTGAGTATGAGGTGTTTGGGATGGGGTTTGATGATAGTGTAGGGTTTTTGGGTTGGGGTGGTATGTGAAGTGATAGTCATGGAGAGTGGTTTGGTAAAGACGAAAAGATGTTGAAAGCCTTGCGTATGATGAAATGTGGCAAGGCGGCTGGAGTGGATGGTATTGCAGTTAAACTTATTGAGAAAGGGAGTGACTGTGCTGTTGATTGGTTGGTTGGTAAGGAATGCTGAATGCATGCATAGAGCCAATTTATAAAGGCATAGGATATAAAGGTGAGCATTCAAACTGCAGAGGTACAATTGTGTTGAGTATACAGGGTAAGTTATATAGGAGGACACTGATTGAGAGGGTGAAGGCATGTAGAGAGCATCAAACAGGGGAGGAGCAGTGTGATTTAAGGAGTAGTAGAGGATCAGATGTTTGCTTTAAAGGATTTGTGAGAGAAATACTTAAAGAAGATATGTATGTATGTGGCATCTATAAATCTGGAGAAATCATACAATAGGGATATTAGAGATCCTTTGTGGAAGGTCTTAAGAATGTATGGCGTGGGAGTTAAGCCACTTGAAGCAGAGAGAAGCTTTCATTAAGGGTGTAAGGCTTGTGTACGAGCAGAATGAAAGGAGAGCATGTAAGTTTCAACTGAAGGTTGGTCTGAGGCAGGGGTGTGTAATGTCACCAAGGTTGTTCAATTTGTATATGGATGGGGTGGTGATGAGGAAGTTATATGTGGGAGTCTTGTGGAGAGGAACAAGTATATAGTCTGTGGGGGATGAAAGGGCCTAGGAAGTGAGTCAATTGTTTGCTGATGATGCAGCACTGGTGACAGATTCGAGTGAAAATTTAACAGTTGGTGACCGAGTTTAGAAGCGTGCATGAAAGGAGAAAGTCGAGAGTGAATGTGTATAAAAGCAAGATTATCAGGTTTAACAGGGTTGAAGGATAGGTTAGTTGGGATGAGAGTTTGAATGGAGCAAAATTAGTGTGAAGTGTGTTAGATACCCGAGAGTGGACATGGTAGTGAATGGAACCAAGGAGGTGGGAGTGAGTGCTGAAGATTGTGTGGAAAGAGAAAATGTGTGGAATGAGAAACCATTATGTGAGGTCAAAAATCGGTATGTTTGAAGGAACAGTAGTCCCAACAATATATGGATGCAAGGCATGGACCATATGAAGATAAGGCTTTGCAGGGGAGGGTTGAAGAGTTGGAAATGAAATATTTGAGGACAATATGGAGTGTGAGGTGGTTTGAATAAGTAATGAAAGGGTAAGAGAGGTATGTAGTAATAAAAAGAGTGTGGTTTACAAAGCAATAGAGGATAAGCTGAAATGGTTTGGACATATGGAGAGGAAAGGTTGAGAAAGAGGATTTTTGTGTCAGAAGAGGAGGGAACAAGGAGAATGATGAGACTAAATTGGAGATGGAAGGGTGGAGTGAAAAATATTTTCGAGCGATCAGGGCCTGAACATGTAGGAGGGTGATAGGCATACATAAGATTTAGTGAATTGGAACAATGTGGTTGGTGTCCTGGGTTCAATGTGCTGTCAGTGGACTGAACCAGAGAATTTGAAGTGTCTGGGGTAAACCATGGAAAGGTTTGTTGGGCCTGGTTGTGGATAGGGAGCTGTGGTTTCGGTGCATTACACATAAAAGCTAGGGAATGGATGCGAGTGGATGCAGCATTTTTCATCTAACCCTGGAGCTACCTTAGCAGGCTTATTCCCGTATAATTCCGACATACAACCTTAATTTCTTTTCCTTTGAATTAAGGAACAATAACAGCTATCACCCAATCTTCAGGCACAACTTTCTGTTTCCATGTTAAAGTGCAAAGCAAATGCATTCATTATCATACTCTCTTCTCTGTACTTCAGTTCTTCAACTGTAATCCAATCCACTCCAGATACCTTTTCGAACTTCCTTCTTAACTCCCTTTTTGCTTTAGGCCCTTGCACTTTATCTTCTTCCTTCCATCCTCTATAATCCCTGCATGTAACAAATGCTACCTCGCCTTCTCCCACAATCATCAATTCTTCAAAATACTCTTTCCATCTTTCTTTCACTTCCTCCTTATGATTCATCAACTTCCCCTCCTTACTTTCCATATTAACTTTTCCACTCTTACATCTGCCTCTTTCCTTTTTCACTTACTTCCTGAACAATTTCTTAGTTTCTAAACTCTAGACTCACCTTTCTTCCAAAACCTTCATCTACTCTTTCTTTGCTTTCCTGTCTCAGCTTCATAATGTTCTGCTTACTCATTCTATATTCTTCCCTCCTCCTTTGCTGAACTTCACTAGTACATTCCTTTTGAGCAATCTTCCATTTGCCTTTTTCGTCTCTTCCACAGTATTTCTAATCTCATTACTCCACAATGCATCTCCCTCTTTATTCCTGTATCTCATGACCTTTCTCTAAAACCTTTAAGACACCCCAATCACACATGACTGCATCCTTGCCTTAACTTCACTTTTGTTTAAACTTTCAGTCTCCCTCCTTTCATACTCCTCTTTGCATTCTCTCTGATTCATCTTCTCACTTGCCAATGCACTGACCTCTCCATTCTTCCATACACCATACCTCCACTCCTCCCTGATCCTCACCTCCATGAGAACTGCTTTCTCATGTTCAAAATTATACAGAACATTTTCCTATCACCAATTAATTCCATTTTCACTTATGATGAAATGCTTTCAGATTTTACCCACATAAATAACTCAGTAATAAAACATAAATTTCATATATACATATACAACGATCAATGTATCTAACAGTTTGTTTGTTGCACTGAACACTGGTGACAGGATCATCAAAGTAGTAATTTAACAGTTGAAGTTCATGAAATAAGACCTTCATTATCCCAAATAATATGGATGATCTCTCTCCTAAAATGCTCTCTTGACCTAAATACTTTAAGTGTTTCCTATGGTTCCATCATGCTGTACAAACAGTTAGGCTACTTATATAGACAAATGTGCAACATTTACTGGCCAAAGAAGATTGTAGATTTTAACGTGTTGGAGGTGTGTTGTCTTTACAGGTGACAGTGGCATAGTTCTTAGGTACAGAGTATTGAAGGTTTAAGAATTTTTTTTTGGCATTGAGTAAATGGAGTCATAGAGTGCAGGCTTAAGTAACCCTTCACACAACATTACTCTGGAAGCTGGAGTTGATATGGCCCATCAGCATCAGATGGTGGATCTAGAGGTGGTCATAGAAGAACAATTCCTAGAGGTTGAAGGTGTTGATTGATAGTATCTAATGATCTGCATCTTGTTTTCCAAGAAGCCAGTAGGTGCTCATTCTTCCTTTTCCCTGGTGGTTTAGAAATTCATTAGTTACAGTTTTCAATAAATAACCTAAGGATCCAGGACTCCATTTATGGGGCACCTGGAGTTTCAAGGTTGCACTTAAGTCAATAACGGAAAGGAATTCTATCGGGGTAGGTAGTTCTTAAACAAGATTGTACACCCCTTTGTCCACAGACATTGATATCACTTTGCTGAAGTTGATTTCTCACTCATGGCTTAAACACATGCAGACGGAGTCCAGTAACACTATTAGTTATGATAAAATGTTGAGTTAAGAGTAATGGAGTTCTTTGTTGTAAAGGTTGAGGTAAGTTCTTTGCACCTAAAATTAACCTTCTCCATTTTGATACCTGGCCAAAGTTTATTCATTCATTAATATTTAAATGATTTTTTTGTAATGACAAACAAGTTCCCAATGATATTCAAATGAATAAAACTTTTGCAAAGTATTATATCACCCCTTATGACTTAGATACAACTTCCACGAGTTTTCATCACCAGAAATTTGGAGTTTCTAATATAATAATATATATATTAATCTGCTCTTCCTAGCATTACTAGGCCCCTATAAAATCTCACAACACTGCTACTGGCATGATGATAATGTCTTCTGCTCTTGCTTGGTTTTCGTAGCGTTTTCATTTTCATCATTTAATCTTTCCTATAAATATAACGTCCTGGTTTTGACAATTTCCTTTTCAAAACAGCAGCAAAATACTAGTTGTCATAAGATGTTACAGGTCACTATACACCGTACAGCACAATATAAAGCCAACATTACCTTCATCTCCACCTCTCCTCGTAGCTCAAGGATGAAAGACGGGTAGTATTCCACCAGTACCTTCTGTGTTGTCGGGGATACATGGATTTTCAGTGCTGGAGAAACAGGTTGGGTATCAGTGATTAGAAAAGAAGATGCATTAATCTATAAATATTAAGGACACAGTGAAACACTGGTTATTATGCTAAGTGAACAAACACAATGAAATATTTTGTTGATTTGTGTCACTAAACTAACTTACTGTGTACAAATGTGTTTACGGCAATTGAATGTTAGGATTATATTGATACCCTCTGAGATATCGAACAGAAAAAAACTTCATTTATGCACAGTGGACTTGCAAAAAGTTGTGCTGGACAAAAGTCCTTGTATTGTATCTGTCAATTTATATCTCTGATGCCCATTCCCCAAGGGAACTCCCATCAAAGGGGGTCCGTGGCAGAAGAGTTTCCACTTATCCCTGTCTTTATATGTCTCCCTTGCATGCACCATTCCATGAATTCTTCCACCATTTCTCTCCCTCTAGTATTCTTTCATTCTATTTCCCCATGTCACAGGTGGTCTTCTTGCACCAACCCCTTTAATTGTACGATCATCTACTCTCCTTGTATACTCACCATCTTGCATTCTTTCCAAGTGGTCAAATCATCTGACAGTATTATGTTTCACCCACTTTACCACTCCATAATTAATTCCCTTTGCATTCCTTGCCATACCACATCTCCCATACAGCCCCTCATTTCTCTCTTTGTTCCACCCAGTCATACCACATGCTACTCTCAAATAGCTCATTTCCTTAGCCTGGATTCTTGACCTCTGTGACTCATTTGAATTCGATGTTTCAGCTGCACAGATCAGGGTTGGGAGGACTATGCTGTCCCTCAATCCTCTCTTCACTTCCATACTTGCACTTTTACCCTTCAATGTTCTGTTAAGGGACCCAGTGACTTTTCTACTCTGTACTGCTGTCTCCCTTATCTCTCCTTCCAAATCACCAAACTAACCCTAGAGAGTTTCTAAATATACAAGTTCTCTCACCTCTTCCAGTTGGTTTTCCCCCCATGTAAATGCAGTTTAGTATGCTTTTTTCACTCTATATGGTTTCACAAAATCTATACTTTCACTGTTTCCTTTCAATCACCTATATCGTAAAAGACACTTACAGCCTTCTTGTACTCCACTCTCAGAAAACATAGTATCACCTGCAAAAAGGCTTGCCAATAGCCACTTTACCTCACCATTACACTCCATCTCAGTGCCCCCTTTCCATAGTTTTGCTTTCATCTTTCTTATCATTCCAACCATATATATGTATATATTAAAAAACCACGGTTGATGTAACATAGCCCTGCCTCACCTTACACGCATACCAAAACTTTTGCTCAACTCTCCATCCTCTCTTACACATGCATTTGCTCCACACAGAAGGCTTTCACACCAAGCAACAGTTGTCCCGTTACCCCATATGTTCTTAACACATCCTATAAAGTATTTCACTCGACTCTGTCGTGTGCCTTCTCCAAATCCATAAAAGCTGCATACAACATCTTACCTTTCACTAAACACTTTTCCACAGTCATCTTTATCACAACAAACTGATCCACACATCCCTTACCTTTCTTAAAACTCTCTTGCTCCTCACTTATTCTGCAATGTCACTTCCATCCCTCTGTCAATCAACATTCTTCTAAACACTTTCCTTGGTATACTTAGCAGACTTATTCTCCCATAATTACTACATACATCCTTGGCATTTCAGCTGTAATCCCATCCAGTGCCTTCCAACTTTCAGCCACTTTATCACACTTTTACCTCCCATTTTGCTTTGGGCCCTTAAACTTGTATCCTCTTCCTTCCATCCTCCATACTCATGCATGTAACAACTGCTGCTTTACCTTCTCCCACATTCATCGGTTCTTCAAAATGCTCTTTCGGCTTTCCTCTCACAACCTCCTTTTGATTCATCAACTCCCCTTCCTTATTTCTCACATTAGCATCTCCACTCTTACATCCACCTTTTTCCTTTTTCACCTCCTTACAATACAGTTTCTTGTTATCTCTAAACTTTTTACTCATCTTCCAAAACCTTCATTCTTTGCTTTCCTCCGTCAGCTTCTTAACATTCTGCTTATACATCTTATATTCTTCCCTCCTCATGCCTTTTACTTCGCTTTCACAGCATTTCTAATCTCTTTTGTCCTCCAAGCATTTCCCTTTTTATTCATATATCTCATGACCTTGTATTCAACAACTAATTCTACTACCCTTAATAGTCTTCCTCTAGACATTTTAAACACCTCATTCACACGTGTTTACTGCACTTCCACCTAAACATTTGGTCAGCCTCTTTTCATACTCTTCCCATGTGAACACTTACCCCTCTATTCTTCCTTACCTATACTTCTTGACCTTCACACCCACAAAAACTACAAATCATTTCTCATCCATGTATATCTGTGGATCATCTTGTGCTGAAAAAAGGTGTCTGCAAGGATTAAACCCCTCTCGGCACAGACATCCTCAAGATAACTTTTATTCTTATTTACTCCTGGCACTCCCCATTTACCAAGTATCTCGCCAATTTCATCACATCCTACCTTCGCATTCATATCACCCATTACAACCATGTTTCTCTCATTCTCCAAACCCACACATACTTCACAATTCCATCTATCCTTTCACCTACACTATTCTTGATTTATTCCATCCATGCTCTGTAACACCCTCCCACACTTTAGTGAAAGCATGAGTGCACATCCATATTTTTCTCTTCCCTGATAATTTTCATTCATTCCTGTCCATATCACTCCTCCATCCACACCCTACCATAACTTGCATTCATTATTTCCATTTTCACCTCATACACCATGCCACCTTCGCATTCATATCACCCATTACAACCATGTTTCTCTCATTCTCCAAACCCACACATACTTCACAATTCCATCTATCCTTTCACCTACACTATTCTTGATCCATTCCATCCATGCTCTGTAACACCCTCCCACACTTTAGTGAAAGCATATAGCACATCCATATTTCTCTCTTCCCTGATAATTTTCATTCATTCCTGTCCATATCACTCCTCCATCCACACCCTACCATAACTTGCATTCATTATTTCCATTTTCACCTCATACACCATGCCCAAGGATATGAATTTCCTCAATCACCAGTGCATCTAAACTATTACTTTCAAATTTCTCCCTAAGCTCCCTTCTTTTACTTTCACCAATTATATCATTTATGTTCAGTGCCATCACACTCAATTGTTTGTTCCTTTACTCCTCAGCATAACTGGTAGACTCCAATGCTACTTCCTAGCCTTTTGTGCATCATCTTTGACAGGCCACTGTCTGTGGGTAACTCCAGCACAGTGTTTTCTAGGGGCAATGGTCTCCAAAATCATCTAAAAACTAAAAACTGCACACCTCAAGTGTGTGTCTGTATTTTCCTCTACTATTACCCTGATGGAGTTGGGCAACACCTTACCCTTCATTCCACCCCTAAGGGTGTAATAATGAGGTTACCATGAGAAGGCTGGGTGAGACTTGGATACTCTAGAAAACTATAACCTCCACTCACGATTCCAGCACAAAGGTGGTGATTGTGCCTATTCCAACACCAACACACCTGTTGCATGCCTCAAGGACCTGGAGTCTCCGAACTTTGATGTTAAGTGGCTCAAGTTCTGTCTCCCTACTTCTACAATTTTCTTCTGTTTCGCCTACTGCTCTCCTACAAATTTTACATCCTTCGAGTATCTAAACTCCTGCCATGAGACTGTGACATGCTCTCATCCACAAGCCGAGATCCTCTACCTCAGAGATTTTAGTGTTCACCATTGAGAATGGTTGAATTTCTCCCATACAGACGGTGGAGGGATTAAAGCCCTCAAGTTCTCCATTCTCAATGATTTAGAGCAAATTAGCTCCCAACCTACCCATATTCCTGACTGCTGTGACCACTCTACTAATATTCTGAATTTGTTTTTCACCTCTAGTCCATCCTGCTGTAAATACACAATCTCACTCCCAATCGGTTCCTCTGATCACTCTCTTATAAATGTATCTATTCTAACGGCACCTCCCCTCCAACAGCCCCTTCTAAGCGTAAATGCCGGCACCTGATCAAAGGTGATTGGAATAACTTACGTAACTTCTTTTCTGACTTTCCTTGGGTAAATTAGTCTCTTATGTGATGATGCTTCTGTTTATGCCAAAGGCATATCGGAGTTATTCTTGTGGGAATGGAAGCATTCATCCCCTCTTCCTCCAGGAAGACCTCTTCATCCAGCCCATGATTCAACCATTCCTATTTTGAGGCCATTCAGGCAAGGGATCAGACATTGGGCTTGGAAAAACTCTCTTTCCTCTGATTCCCATTCAGCTTTTATCACTGCTTGTAATGGCTGCAAGCACGTTATCTGGCTCCCATTCAGCTTTTATCACTGCTTGTAATCACTGCAAGAACGTTATCTGGCTCCCATTCAGCTTCTACCACTGCTTGTAATCACTGCAAGCACGTTATCTGTGAGGTGAAGTGTTCCTTTATTCAAAGGAAGTGGGATAACCTCTCACCATCCACTAATAGGTCTTTCTGGTTTGTAGCTAAGAGCATCTCTAACAACTTCTGTCACTCTACCTTCCTTCACTTTTCTGCTCTGACAGTACTATCGCTGTCTCTCCTGTAGACAAAGCAACTCTTTGGTTCCTGTTTCTTCTGTAACTCCACCTTGAATGACTGTAACATTCCTTCACCCCTGATGCTCCTCTTACTAATCCTATGCCCCTTCCCATAATCTCTTTTCGGACTATCAGAAAAGCACCTCTTTCTCTGGACACAAGCAAGGCTCATAGTCTTGATGGTATCCATCCCCATATACTGAAAGTGCCTCTGAACATGCACCTGTGCTTGCTCATCTGTTCCATTTCAGTTTAAAAATCAAAACTTTTCCTTCTTGGAAGCATGCATTGATACATCCCATCCCTAAGAAGGGTGACTGTCTGACCCCTCTAACTATCATCCTATTGCTTTGACATGTACCATATCCAAAGCATTTGAATCCCTTCTCAGCTCCCATATCCCTAAACACCGTAAGAATCACAGTCTTCTCTCTGATCACCAGTATGGCTTTCATAAGGCGAGATTCACAGGTGATATTCTTTCTTATCTGACTAATGTCTGGTCATCATCCCATAAAGATTTTGGGGATTCAAGTGTAGGTGCCCTTGACATATCTAAGGCTTTTTACGGGGGTCTCATCTCTAAGCTCCCCTCCTTCACTTTGCTCCTTCATATCTAGCTTCCTCTCTCACCAATCTGTCTCTGTGGTTGTTGATGGATCAGCCTCTCCCCTTCTCTCCATCAACAGTGGTGTCTTTCAAGGTTCTTTCCTGTCCCCTACACTTTTTCCTCTTTTTTCATTGATTTCCTCTCCACAAATAATCCAATGCATTCATACACTGATGATTCAACACTGCTCCCACTTGTCTCACTTGATCTGCTTCTCATCTTGACACAGCCTTCTCAGTAAACTCCGACTTGGACAGGATATCTCTGTGGGATGAACAAAATCTTGTTAAGTTCAATGCTCCAAGACCCAATTTCTATCCATCTCTCTATCGAAAACTCCTCTCAACTCTCATCTCTCCATTGACGGTTCTTTAATTCCTTTCCTTGACTCAATGAACATACTTGGTATCACCATAACATCCACTCTTTCTTGGAAATCCCACATTACAAGAATAACCAAGTCTGCCTACAAGAAACTGGGTGTCCTGTTTCGATGTCGAAACTTCATCTCTTCTGAATGCTTGCTCTGTTTATACAAGGAATTGATGAGTCATTGTATGGAGTACTGCTCTCCCATCTGGGGAGGTTCTAGCTCTGTATCCTTACTTATCAGAGTTGAGTCGAAAGCAGTCCACATCATAAACTTTCCCAGGCTAACTTCCAAACTTGACCCCCTTGCCCTAAGCCGCAATGTTGGTTCACTTTCCCTCTTCTATGGGTATTACTTTGGTTTTTGCTCCTGACAGCTGGCTGCTTGTATGCCCACACCACTAGCTACACCATGCAATACTCAGCAAGCTGCTTCGTCACATGATTATTGTGTGGCCATCAGCAACTCAAGGGTGGGCCATTTAGATACCTGCTTCTTTCCCTATCTATTGAAGCTCTGCAACTCTTTACCTTCACATGTCTTTCCCAATAACCATGACCTAGCACATTTCAAAAGATAGGTTTTTCACTTTCTCAAAAAATTATAAATTCTTTCCCTTGTTTTATCTTTTTCTGTTTCATAATTCTCTCTATATTTCAATTAAGGCCCAGCCTTGATGTGGATTTCTGTCCATGATTGGAGCCTTCAACATTAAAAAAGCAGTATTCCCTTGAGGCACTGAAATTTAAAACTTCCCAATTTTGACCTACCACATTAGCAGTACCTTCTTACCTCATTGTTTATAATACTGCCAATGAGGTCAAATATCAATGATAAGAGGAAAAGATGAATTACTCTACAAATATTAAGAACACAGTGAAGTATTGGATATTATGCTAATAAAGTGAATAAATGCACTACAGTATTTTGTTGCTCTATGCCTCTAAGATTCCTTCATGTGTTCAAATGAGTTTACAGTAATTGAATGTTTGAATTATATTAATACCCCCAGTGACGATGAAAAGAAAAAACTACATTTATGCACAAAAAAGGTGTGGTACAAAACTCCTATTCTTACACACTACTGAAGTAACTATATGCTATTGATTGATGTTCATCATCAACAAAAACACTGATTGGAAAGGACTGACGAGATTGACCAAGAAAGTAGGAAAATGCATTTAACTTGCTTTTTTTTTTTTTTATGTAATTCTTTTGTCTTGTGCACTCTGCAGACCCATTTACCATATTTAACAAAGTTTCATCTCCAAATATATAGTCTGATGACAAAAACAGTATAGTATAGTTTCAATATTTTCTATTTTTTTTCTCCCCATTTCTTTTCCTCTTTTTTTCCATGTTCCTCCTGGCCTTCTCCTATGCCATTTCTCCACCCCCCTCCTCACTGCTCAAGCTCTTTTCCTTCGAAATTCATTGTGCTCTTCTCCTTCCCTATTTTCTCTGCCTTTCCCCTTACTAATTCCTCTTGCCCCTTTTTCCTATTTTCCTTCTACTCTTCTCCTTCCAAAATCTCTCTACCCTTATCCTTTCTCCTTCTTTCCAGTTTCTCCTGCCTCTCTCCTTTTCTATTTCTCCTACCTATTTTATTCCCTATCCTCCAATTTTTCTCCCTCATGGTTCATGTTTCATTTCTCTACTCTCTTTCTTTTCCAGTCCAATCTTTTGTCTGATTATCTTGTGTTCAGATGCCTTAGCTTCATTTCACATACTAAGCAAGTTTAAGAACTTTGTACTGAGTATAAAGAATATTCATCAAATATTTTTACTGATATATTTCATGATGTATGTAAGAATATTCTGAATGATCAAATGTTTGGGGATGATTTCTCATGCTTCAGCCTGCATTGAATGAAGAAGCAAGTTAGTGTTGTGTATTCTATTACCATTTGTACCTGCTCACCATTATAACCCTAAAATCGAACATATCTTTACATATTGCATTATTTTTTTTTTTTTTCAATTTTCCAAAAGAAGGAACAGAGAACTGGGCCAGGTGAGGGTATTCCCTCAAAGGCCCAGTCCTCTGTTCTTAACGCTACCTCGCTAATGCGGGAAATGGTGAATAGTTTGAAAGAAAGAAAGAAAATTGCATTATTTTGCATTATAAAAACATGTGATACATGACAGAAAAACTTTCATCTCATTTTTTTCAAATTAGATGAATTGATGCATAGAAAAGAACCAAACAATTTTTCCTAGAGCAACACTGATGAAGACCTAATTATAAGCATTTCTTTCTCCTTCTTACTAAGTTTAAACATTTCATAAGAAATCAATATGCTAAGTAGCTAAAAGCTGCATAATCTGAATTCTGGATCAGATATGCATCTTTTTTTTTTGTCAATGATGATCCTTCACTTAAAAGTATTTTTGAACTGTCTTCTACCATCAACTTATCAAAGGCCTATGGTATCTATCAGATTGAATATTTTTGTAATACCACTGTGTGCTTTAATATATTAACATTTGACCCATACTAATTGTTTATAATATCAGAGAACCCATAAACATACTCTTCTGATTAAAAATATTTGCTTACGTTGTCCATTGCTCTCCATGCGTGAGGCTGTGTTGACAGTATCTCCAAAGAGACAGTAGCGGGGCATTTTGAGGCCCACTACCCCTGCCACGCAAGGACCCGTATGCATGCCTATCCTCAGTTTGAGCTTGTCCTCAGGCCGATGCCGGATGGTAAATGTCTCAACCTCCCTCAGAAGTGCCAGAGACATGCTGGCAATCTCTCGAGTGTGCTCAGTTCCATTCCTCATTGGAAGCCCAGATACCACCATGTATGCATCACCAATAGTCTCAACCTAATGAAGGGGAGATAGGTGAGAGCTGTATTTTAGAGACAGTCTTTCAGCAAACTGAAAAAGAATGAAGGCTTTTTCGTGGACCATTTAGGCAACTGTGTTGTTGATTGGTTTAGGGTTTTGTTTTGGGAGATGGCAAGGGCTTCCTACGGGTGACCTGTGAGCAATAGTACAGCTGCTATGATCAATCTTTCTGCTGAAGACCAGCATGGGCTTTGTTATGAAGACTACTAAGGGTCTTGTGGTGGAGAGTATTATGGACTTTGCAGAGGACTTTTGTGTTATTGACTGATGATGTAACTGTGCAAAGGACTAGTAAGATCTTTGTGTTGGAGACTTCTGTGGGTTTTGTACAGAATATTAGAAAATTTGTGAAGTAGGGGTGGTTAGACCTTCCTGTTAAGCTAGGTAAGAGCAATTTGCTTAGAGAGAAGAGAAGTTAGGTGCTGGTGAGGACCTAATATCAAATACAATGAGTTTGGAGGGCCTTGATTGTTTTCACATATCAGGCAAGGGCCAAGCTCTCTTTCTGCTCAGGCCATTTTAGGCCACAACTTATAGGCATAAGTGCCCAGTACACTTTTTCTGATCAAATTGTATGGTATTTTTGATGAATTTTTAGAGCTTTATGTTTGAGCTGGAAAATGGTTATGGCTTTGTGCTGGAGAAAGGTAAAGGCTTCATGCTGGCATGAAGCCATGAGCACTGTAATTCAGACCAGTAAAGATAATGTTGAAGCCTTATGGAATCTGTGGTGCTAACTGTAAATGGGTTGTGAAGAAGACCGATGAGGTTCATGTGTTGAAGACCAGTGGGATATGCTTAATGCATATTGGCAGTTAATTTCTTTTGGAGATAAGTCAAGCTTTGTGTTGGGATTGGTAAATACCTAATGCTGTACACAAGTGAGGCCTTTATTGGAAATAAGTAAGGAGTGACAAACCTCTACAGTACTTTTATATCAGCATCTTTATATAAACTGCTGAAGATGAAAACATAATTCCTGTCTTTTTTCCTTATACATCTATATCACCTTTCAAATTATGATCATGCTGAAGAACATATTCATGTATTCACAGACAGATGCACTCTTCTCTTATTCCAAAATGTATGACCATATTCCTTCACTAAACACCAAACTGCAGCATCTCTGTATAGTTTTCCTAGAAACACCTCAAGCAGTTTCTCTCATTCCACAGTTATTCAACTTGCATGGTGATGTTATCTTTTCCTCCACTATTCTCTGTTTTTAAAATGAACCTACCTTGTACACATCGAAGTTTTCAATGATGGCATCAAAGCGAGTATACAAGTCATTGAGAAGATCAACCACCTGAAAAGTAATGAAAGAATATTTCTAATTACAATTTGATGAACAACAAATTATGTATGGTGAAAATGTATCTATTAAGCAAAACATTAAGATAATCCTCTACATTTTATGTGGAAAGAAACATAAAAGCCGTGACATATGAGACTGGTTTGAAAAAATGTGGAGGTCTATCAAGGGTATGTTTCTATGGTTTTTTAATGTTTTTATGAATGTGCCACTGTGGGAGATGAGAGTGAGGTAGGTTGATATAGAGTTAATTCACGGTGAAACAGAATGCAAGATATCATAGTTGTATGCAGATGATGATATGATGTTAACTAAATCAAAGGGATTGGAGAGAATGGTAACTTTTTTGATGTATGTAAGAAGAAGATACTGAAAGTGAATGTAGGTAAAAGTAAAACTTTAGTTTCTGAAAAAGGTGGGATATCAAAGCACAATATTAGCTCGAATGGTGAAGAACTCAAAGCTGTTTTTGAGATTAGGAATATTGGTGTAAAACTGAATTCATAGTGGGAAACCTGAAGTTAAAGAGTAGAAGTTTTCAAGGAAAAACAAGGTGCAATGAAAGCTTGGCGAATGGAAAAAGAAAAAAAGATTGTGTATTGTGTGCAAGAAGCTTGCTTGAAGGAGTATTTGTTCTGACTCTGATGTCACAGGTCAGTATAGGTTAATGAATAAGAGCAGCAGAGGAGGAAAACTTGCATAGTACACAGAATTAGAGATAAAGAATGAAAATCATTGATGAGAAGAATAATGGTGTGGAAACTTCACATGAAAGGTACTTGAATGAAATATTATAGAATACATATGGCAGTTGACAGGCTGATCAAAAAGATATACAGCAGTACTACTCAGGGGACAAACAGGGGTAAAATGTGGAACAGATGGACAGAGGAGAAAAGAAAATCAATTGGGGCAAGGGATATTTAAGATAAGTATGTCAGAGGAATTATTTTTGATGGAATACTGTGGAAGCATTATGTGTAAAGAGCTGCTCTTGGAGATCTTTGGCTTCATGTTACAAAGTGCAGTGATAAAGGAGGTGGTGTTCATGTTTCACTTTAACACACTGATGATGGCTGAAAATTATATATTTATCCAGGAAGTAACAAATGAACTAATTCATTATACAGTGAAGTTTCACAGGCCTTTGACCAGCTAAGCTGCACATATTTTTAACTTAGTTGCTACAGGTGTCTACTATCAGTGAAGCAACAAGTTCTACTTGTCAGTGAAAGTTTATGAGCTACGAGTTCATGTAGATGCACATATTTCTTAAAAAAAAAAAAAAAAAAAAAAAAAGAATAGTTGACTATATTTCTAATTAGTGAATCTTCAAATCTTAAATCACAGAAGGTGAATGTACTTATAAGAAATAAAGTTTCATACACTTTTATCCAACCAAGCTGTATACACAATCATGGACTTGCTCTGCAACATTCCTAAAGATTCAAAGTCCTTCTATGTGGCTGGCTGAAGTTGTACCAACTCCTCTGTTTCTTCTAACCGAAACAGAAAGCTTGGTTCAACTTTGCTCTGGTATATTGCAGGATATTTGTATGTGACTGCATGTCTAATCATTGAAGTTTACTGATGAAAGTAAAAGGTTATTGTTTTTATGCTTGATCGTCATTTCCCGTGTTAGAAAGACTGTGCCAGGAACCGATATAGAAAGGCCACATTCGCTATGCCATTTTCTAGCTGTCATGTGTAATGCACCAAAACCACAGTTCCCTATCCACAAGCAGACCCCACAGAACTCTCCATGGTTTACCCTGGATGCTTCACATTTACTGGTTTAGTCCACTGATAACACACTGACTCCAGTGTACCTCACTGTTCCAGTCCACTCTACCCCATGCATGCCTTTCTTCCTCCTACATATTCAGGCTCCGATTCCTCGAAATCTTTTTCACTCCATCCTTACATCTCCAATTTGGTCTCCCTGTTTCCCCTGTACATGTTTCCTCTCACATTCTCTCTATGTGTTCCAACCATTCAGCACACCCTCTTCTCTCTCGAGCACTCTCTTTATTACCCCATGTCATTCTTACTTTTCCATTATGTATTCAATCAAACCACCTCACACCACAGACTATCCTCAAACATTTTATTTCCAATAAAAGCACCCTTCTCTTCATGGCCTTATCTATAGCCCAGGCCTCACATCCATATAATGTTGTTGGGACTACTATTCCATCAAACATACCCATTTTTGCCTTCCTAGATAACATTCTTGCTTTCCACACATTCTTCTGTGGTCTGACTTTTGCCTCCTCCCCCACCCTTTGACTCAATTCTGCTTCTATGGTTACATTTGCTGTCATGTCCACTCCAGATATCTAAAGTACTTAACTTCCTCCATTCCCTCCAATTTTTCTACATTTAAACTCACATCCTAACTAACCTCTGACTCAGTTCTGCTTCTATGGTTCCATTTGCTGCCATGTCCACTCCAGATATCTAAAGCACTTAACTTCCTCCATTCCCTCCAATTTTTCTACATTTAAACTCACATCCTAACTAACCTCTCCCTCAACTCTGCTAAACCTAGTTTTTATTCACATAAACTCTCAACATTTTTCATTCACACACACTTCCAAACTCAGTTACATTCAACTCTCTCCTTTCACACAAACTTCCAAACTCAGTCACCAAATTCAGCAGTTTCTCAATCGAATCTGCCATAAATGCTGATCAAGGAAACAACAACTGACTCACTTCCCAGGCCCACTCATCCACCACAGACTGCATACTTGCCCCTCCAAGAATCTTGCATTTATCTCCCTTGCCACCCCATCCATAGTCAATATGAACAACCAAGACGACTTTACACACCCCCGCCACAGACCAATCCTCACTTGGAATCATTTACTTCCTAATCATACACATGTCTTGCACTCATGATGAAAACTTCTCACTGTTTCTACAAGCTTTCTTCCCACTCTTTATATTCACAAGACCTTCCACAAAGCATCTCTATCAACCTTATTATATGCCCACTCCAGATCCATAAATGCCACATACAAATCTATCTGTGTTTTTGAAGAATTATTCACAAATGTTCTCTAAACCAAACACCTGATCCACACATCCTCTACCACTTCTGGGACCAGAGTGCTCCTCTCCAATTTGATGCTTTGTACATGCTTTCACCCTCTCAAACAAAACCCCTCCCATATAACTTACAAGGTATACTCCTCAAACTTAAGATACCTATGTAGTTTAAACACTCATTTTTAACCCCCTTGCCTTTATATAATGACATTATAGATGCATTCTGCCAGTCCTCAGGCACTTCACCATGATCCATACACATACTGAAATAACTTGCCAAGCAATCAAAGTAATCACCTTCTTTCTTGATATATTCAACTGTAATACCATTCAGTCTAGCTGCCTTGACATATTCCCTCCTACACAATGCTTTCACTACCCCTTCTCTCTTCACGAAACTACACTCCCAACTCTCACTTCACATACCTCCCCTACCCAATCTGCCCACCTGCCACCTTTCGCATGCCATAGTGTTGCTTCCTTAAATACCTTCCATTCCTCACCTGCTCCCCTTGCATCATTTACTGACACCTTTTGTCATTCAATACTCAACCTCTGCTGGTACTTTTTCGCACAAGTCTCTTTTCCAAGCTCGCTTACTCTCACCACTCTTCTCCCCGGGAATGTTTCCTCTCTTTCAAAAACCTCTACAAATCTTAACCCCCATCTCCAAAAGACAGTTATCAGACATCCCACCAGCTGCCATCCTTAAGATATTTGCATCCAAAAGTCTCTCTTTTACCTGCCTGTCAATTAATATGTAATGCCTGCTGACCTACTCTTCTCTTCTACTTACATATGTATACCTCCTCTTAAATGAGGTATCCCCACTCAGCAGTCCTTTTTCAGCACACAACTCCACAAATTTATCTGTATATAAAAAAAGTCCCTTAATAGAATAATGAAGGGGAGAGGTGTAAATATGAAAGTGAAGAGAGGGTAATGGGACAGCAAAGTCCTCCCAACTGTGACCTATGCAGCCTAAACATAGTTAAAAGGAGGGAGCAATTGAGGGTGATGGTGCAGAATGTGAATGGGATGACTGGGAAGAATAAAAGAAGGAAGATTGTGGAGAGGCTTGAAAATTGTAGTGTGGGTGAGGTGAGTGAAAATGGAGATGATGAATGGAGGTTATGGGAGGGCATAGGTGTGGTATGAACGAGACTGAGTGAAAACTATCAGGGAAGAGGAAAAGGAGGGTGTACTATTCTGTTCTCGGTGAAGTGTGGGGGAGTGTTACAGAGCATTGATGGAATGGATCAAGAATAGTGTGGGTGAAAGGAAAGATTGGGATTGTGAAATATGCATGGGTATGTGTGTATGTGCCCATGAATCTGAAGACTGTACTAGTTGAGGATGAAATGAGGCTTTTCTGAAGGAATTTGAATGACTGTAAAAAATTATTTTGAGAATGAGAGAAATGTGGTTGTATAGGGTGACATGAATGCAAAAGTGGGATGTGATGGAATTGGTGAGATAATTGGTAAATGGGGAATGCCTGGAGTAACTAAGAATGGAAGCTATCTTGTGAATATTTGTGCTGAGAGGGATGTATTCCTTACTAAAACGTTTTTTTTTAGCACAAGATGATCCACAGATATGCATAGATGAGGTATGATGGAAGAGAAGTGGATGAAAGATTGAGAAAGTGTGTGCTGGAAGCTATAGTTGTGAGAGGATTCTTTGGAGACTTTGACCATTTCAAGGTTCTTGGGATGAGGATGAGGGAGAAGTAGAAGTATGGAGAGGTAAAAGTGTTGGCAAACAAAAAGATGAATCAGGAAAAATACTGGGAGGAGTATGAAAGGAAGGTAATGAGAGCTTAGATGGAAGTGCAGTGAATGTAGGAATGCAGTCATGTATGGATGAGGTGTTTAAAATGTTTAGAGAAACACTAGTAGAGGTTGTAGACCTTGGATACAAGGTAGTGAAAACAGGAATAAAAAGGGCAATGCATGGTTGACAGAAGAGATTAGAAATGCTGTGAAAGAGGAGAAAAAGGGATACGGTAGATTGCTCAATAGGAATGTACCAGTGAAAGTTCAGCAAAGGAGAGAAGAATACTAAGTATGTAAGTGGAATGTTAAACAGCTGACAGAGGAAAGCAAAGAAAGAGTAGATGAAGATTTTGAGTGAAAGTGAAGTGAAAAGTTTCAGGATAATAAGAAACTATACTGGAGGGAGGTGAAAAAAGAGGTGGATGTAAGAGTGGAAAAGCTGATGTGAGAAGTAAGGAAGGGGAATAGCTGAATCAAAAGGCAGAAGTGAAAGGAAGATGGAAAGACTATTTTGAAGAACTTATGAATGTGGGAGAAGGGAAGGCAGCAGTTGTTACACGTATGGGTCTGGAGGAGGGAAGGAAGAGAATACAAGTGCAGGGACGTATAGAAAAGAGGTAGGTAAGAAGGTAATGAGGCTGAAGTTTGAAAAGGCACCTGGAGTGGATGGGATTATGGCTGAAATGCTGAAGTATGAAGGAGAAAGTGTGATAGAGTGGCTGCATCTTATATGTAATTTAGCATGGAAACAGAAGGTTGTGCCTGAGGATTGGGTGAAAGCTTTTATTGAGCCTTTATTCATTGGAAAAGGGGTGAAGGATGAATGTAGCAATTATGGGGGAATAAGTCTGTTAAGTATACCAGGAAAAGTGTATGCAAAAATATTAATTGACATAGTAAGGGAAGTGACTCAATGCAGAAAAAGTGAAGAGCAAGAGGGTTTTACGAAAGGTAGGGGATGTGTGGATCAGAATTTTGTAGTAAAGATGACCATGGAAATGTATTTAGCAAAAAAAAATGTAAGAAGTTGTATGCAGCTTTTATGGATCTGGAGAAAGCATACAACAGAGCTGAGTGGAATGCTTTGTGTGGGATATGTTAAGGATATATAATATAAACCATAGGGGGAGAACTGTTGGATGGTGTAAAAGCCTTCTATAGAGGAGCAAATGCATGTGGATGGAAAGCTGAGTGAAAGTTTTGGGATACATGTACGTGTGAGGCAAGGCAGTTTGATGTCTTCTTGGCTTTTTAATATATATATGTATGGATGGAGATGAAAGCAAAACTTGGGAAAAGGGGTGCAGAGACAGAGTGTAGTGGTGAGTTATACTGGCTAGTGGCGAGCCTGTTTGAGGATGATACTCTGTTGTCTGCAGAGAGTGAAGAGGAGTTGCAGAAGGTTGTAAGTGTGTTTTATGATGTGTGTAAGTGGGAGATTGAAGGTAAATGCAAGTAAAAGTAAAGTAATAGTGTTTGAAAGGAAATGGAGTAAAAATATAGATTTTGTAAAACCAAAGAGAGTGAAAGAAGAAAGTGTACTAAACTGTGCTGTGGATATGTGGGGGAGGGGTATGGGAAAGAGTGAGGGAACTTAAGTATCTAGGGCTGTCTTGGGTAAGTGTAGTGATGTGGAAGAAGAGATAAGGGAGAGAGCAGTACCAAGTAGAAGAGTCATGTGTTTCTTCATAGTACAATGAAGGGTAGAGGTATAAGTATGGAAGTGGAGAAAGGATTAAGGGACAGCATAGTCCTCCCAACCCAGACCTATGCAGCTGAAACATGGACATGGAATGAGGCACAGAGGTCAAGAATCCAGGCTGTGGATATGAGCTATTCAAGAAGAGCATGTGGTGGGACTAGATGGAATGAAGAACCGTCACTTCTCTGATTAAGGTTTGCACAGTATGTTGTGAACATATATATATATATATATATATATATATATGGAAAAAGGTGAGAACAATGGAAGTAAGGGGAGTGGGGGAGGAATGGGATGTATTTAGGGAATCAGTGATGGATTGCGCAAAAGATGCTTGTGGCATGAGAAGAGTGGGAGGTGGGTTGATTAGAAAGGGTAGTGAGTGGTGGGATGAAGAAGTAAGAGTATTAGTGAAAGAGAAGAGAGAGGCATCTGGACGATTTTTGCAGGGAAAAAATGCAATTGAGTGGGAGATGTATAAAAGAAAGAGACAGGAGGTCAAGAGAAAGGTGCAAGAGGTGAAAAAAAGGGCAAATGAGAGTTGGGGTGAGAGAGTATCATTAAATTTTAGGGAGAATAAAAAGATGTTCTGGAAGGAGATAAATAAAGTGCGTAAGACAAGGGAGCAAATGGGAACTTCAGTGAAGGGCGCAAATGGGGAGGTGATAACAAGTAGTGGTGATGTGAGAAGGAGATGGAGTGAGTATTTTGAAGGTTTGTTGAATGTGTTTGATGATAGAGTGGCAGATATAGTGTGTTTTGGTCGAGGTGGTGTGCAAAGTGAGAGGGTTAGGGAAAATGATTTGGTAAACAGAGAAGAGGTAGTGAAAGCTTTGCGGAAGATGAAAGCCGGCAAGGCAGCAGGTTTGGATGGTATTGCAGTGGAATTTATTAAAAAAGGGGGTGACTGTATTGTTGACTGGTTGGTAAGGTTATTTAATGTATGTATGGCTCATGGTGAGGTGCCTGAGGATTGGCGGAATGCGTGCATAGTGCCATTGTACAAAGGCAAAGGGGATAAGAGTGAGTGCTCAAATTACAGAGGTATAAGTTTGTTGAGTATTCCTGGTAAATTATATGGGAGGGTATTGATTGAGAGGGTGAAGGCATGTACAGAGCATCAGATTGGGGAAGAGCAGTGTGGTTTAAGAAGTGGTAGAGGATGTGTGGATCAGGTGTTTGCTTTGAAGAATGTATGTGAGAAATACTTAGAAAAGCAAATGGATTTGTATGTAGCATTTATGGATCTGGAGAAGGCATATGATAGAGTTGATAGAGATGCTCTGTGGAAGGTATTAAGAATATATGGTGTGGGAGGAAAGTTGTTAGAAGCAGTGAAAAGTTTTTATCGAGGATGTAAGGCATGTGTACGTGTAGGAAGAGAGGAAAGTGATTGGTTCTCAGTGAATGTAGGTTTGCGGCAGGGGTGTGTGATGTCTCCATGGTTGTTTAATTTGTTTATGGATGGGGTTGTTAGGGAGGTAAATGCAAGAGTTTTGGAAAGAGGGGCAAGTATGAAGTCTGTTGGGGATGAGAGAGCTTGGGAAGTGAGTCAGTTGTTGTTCGCTGATGATACAGCGCTGGTGGCTGATTCATGTGAGAAACTGCAGAAGCTGGTGACTGAGTTTGGAAAAGTGTGTGGAAGAAGAAAGTTAAGAGTAAATGTGAATAAGAGCAAGGTTATTAGGTACAGTAGGGTTGAGGGTCAAGTCAATTGGGAGGTGAGTTTGAATGGAGAAAAACTGGAGGAAGTGAAGTGTTTTAGATATCTGGGAGTGGATCTGGCAGCGGATGGAACCATGGAAGCGGAAGTGGATCATAGGGTGGGGGAGGGGGCGAAAATCCTGGGGGCCTTGAAGAATGTGTGGAAGTCGAGAACATTATCTCGGAAAGCAAAAATGGGTATGTTTGAAGGAATAGTGGTTCCAACAATGTTGTATGGTTGCGAGGCGTGGGCTAATGGATAGAGTTGTGCGCAGGAGGATGGATGTGCTGGAAATGAGATGTTTGAGGACAATGTGTGGTGTGAGGTGGTTTGATCGAGTGAGTAACGTAAGGGTAAGAGAGATGTGTGGAAATAAAAAGAGCATGGTTGAGAGAGCAGAAGAGGGTGTTTTGAAGTGGTTTGGGCACATGGAGAGGATGAGTGAGGAAAGATTGACCAAGAGGATATATGTGTCGGAGGTGGAGGGAACAAGGAGAAGAGGGAGACCAAATTGGAGGTGGAAAGATGGAGTGAAAAAGATTTTGTGTGATCGGGGCCTGAACATGCAGGAGGGTGAAAGGAGGGCAAGGAATAGAGTGAATTGGAGCGATGTGATATACCGGGGTTGACGTGCTGTCAGTGGATTGAATCAAGGCATGTGAAGCGTCTGGGGTAAACCATGGAAAGCTGTGTAGGTATGTATATTTGCGTGTGTGGACGTATGTATATACATGTGTATGGGGGGGGGTTGGGCCATTTCTTTCGTCTGTTTCCTTGCGCTACCTCGCAAACGCGGGAGACAGCGACAAAGTATAATAAAAAAAAAAAAAAAAAAATATATATATATATATATATATATATATATATATATATATATATATTTTTTTTTTTTGCTTTGTTGCTGTCTCCCGCGTTTGTGAGGTAGCGCAAGGAAACAGACGAAAGAAATGGCCCAACCCACCCCCATACACATGCCTTGATTCAATCCACTGACAGCACGTCAACCCCGGTATACCACATCGCTCCAATTCACTCTATTCTTTGCCCTCCTTTCACCCTCCTGCATGTTCAGGCCCCGATCACACAAAATCTTTTTCACTCCATCTTTCCACCTCCAATTTGGTCTCCCTCTTCTCCTCATTCCCTCCACCTCCGACACATATATCCTCTTGGTCAATCTTTCCTCACTCATTCTCTCCATGTGACCAAACCATTTCAAAACACCCTCTTCTGCTCTCTCAACCACGCTCTTTTTATTTCCACACATCTCTCTTACCCATACGTTACTTACTCGATCAAACCACCTCACACCACACATTGTCCTCAAACATCTCATTTCCAGCACATCCATCCTCCTGCGCACAACTCTATCCATAGTCCACGCCTCGCAACCATACAACATTGTTGGAACCACTATTCCTTCAAACATACCCATTTTTGCTTTCCGAGATAATGTTCTCAACTTCCACACATTCTTCAAGGCTTTCAGAATTTTCGCCCCCTCCCCCACCCTATGATCCACTTCCGCTTCCATGGTTCCATCCGCTGCCAGATCCACTCCCAGATATCTAAAACACTTCACTTCCTCCAGTTTTTCTCCATTCAAACTCACCTCCCAATTGAATTGACCCTCAACCCTACTGTACCTAATAACCTTGCTCTTATTCACATTTACTCTTAACTTTCTTCTTTCACACACTTTACCAAACTCAGTCACCAGCTTCTGCAGTTTCTCACATGAATCAGCCACCAGCGCTGTATCATCAGCGAACAACAACTGACTCACTTCCCAAGCTCTCTCATCCCCAACAGACTTCATACTTGCCCCTCTTTCCAAAACTCTTGCATTCACCTCCCTAACAACCCCATCCATAAACAAATTAAACAACCATGGAGACATCACACACCCCTGCCGCAAACCTACATTCACTGAGAACCAATCACTTTCCTCTCTTCCTACACGTACACATGCCTTACATCCTCGATAAAAACTTTTCACTGCTTCTAACAACTTGCCTCCCACACCATATATTCTTAATACCTTCCGCAGAGCATCTCTATCAACTCTATCATATGCCTTCTCCAGATCCATAAATGCTACATACAAATCCATTTGCTTTTCTAAGTATTTCTCACATACATTCTTCAAAGCAAACACCTGATCCACACATCCTCTACCACTTCTGAAACCACACTGCTCTTCCCCAATCTGATGCTCTGTACATGCCTTCACCCTCTCAATCAATACCCTCCCATATAATTTGCCAGGAATACTCAACAAACTTATACCTCTGTAATTTGAGCACTCACTCTTATCCCCTTTGCCTTTGTACAGTGGCACTATGCACGCATTCCGCCAATCCTCAGGCACCTCACCATGAGTCATACATTAAATAACCTTACCAACCAGTCAACAATACCGTCACCCCCTTTTTTAATAAATTCCACTGCAATACCATCCAAACCTGCTGCCTTGCCGGCTTTCATCTTCCGCAAAGCTTTTACTACCTCTTCTCTGTTTACCAACTCATTTTCCCTAACCCTCGCACTTTGCACACCACCTCGACCAAAACACCCTATATCTGCCACTCTATCATCAAACACATTCAACAAACCTTCAAAATACTCACTCCATCTCCTTCTCACATCACCACTACTTGTTATCACCTCCCCATTTGCGCCCTTCACTGAAGTTCCCATTTGCTCCCTTGTCTTACGCACTTTATTTACCTCCTTCCAGAACATCTTTTTATTCTCCCTGAAATGCTGAAGTATGAAGGAGAAAGTGTGATAGAGTGGATGCATCTTATATGTAGTTTAGCATGGAAACAGAAGGTTCTGCCTGAGGATTGTGTGAAAGCTTATCCCTGGGGATAGGGGAGAAAGAATTCTTCCCACGCATTCTTCACGTGTCGTAGAAGGCGACTAAAGGGGACGGGAACAGGGGGCTGGAAACCCTCCCCTACTTGTTTTTCAACTTTATAAAAGGGGAAACAGAAGAAGGAGTCATACGGGGAGCGATCATCCTCCTCGAAGGCTCAGATTGGGGTGTCTAAATGTATGTGGATGTAACCAAGATGAAAAAAAAGGAGAGATATGTAGTATGTTTGAGGAAAGGAACCTGGATGTTTTGGCTCTGAGTGAAACAAAGCTCAAGGGTAAAGGGGAAGAGTGGTTTGGTAATGTCTTGGGAGTAAAGTCAGGGGTTAGTGAGAGGACAAGAGCAAGGGAAGGAGTAGCACTACTCCTGAAACAGGAGTGGTGGGAGTATGTGATAGAGTGTAAGAAAGTAAACTCTAGATTGATATGGGTAAAACTGAAAGTGGATGGAGAGAGATAGGTGATTATTGGTGCATATGCACCTGGGCATGAGAAGAAAGATCCTGAGAGGCAAGTGTGTTAGTAGTTTTGATGCACGAGACCGGGTTACATTGATGGGTGATTTGAATGCAAAGGTGAGTAATGTGGCAGTTGAGGGAATAATTGGTGTACATGGGGTGTTCAGTGTTGTAAATGGAAATGGTGAAGAGCTT
The DNA here is from genome assembly GCF_036320965.1 of Panulirus ornatus. Classification (NCBI taxonomy): domain Eukaryota; kingdom Metazoa; phylum Arthropoda; class Malacostraca; order Decapoda; family Palinuridae; genus Panulirus; species Panulirus ornatus. The sequence goes on along the minus strand of NC_092259.1, from coordinate 2,667,697 downwards.
GTAGATTTATGTGCTGAAAAAGGACTGGTGATTGGGAATACCTGGTTTAAAAAGAGAGATATACATAAGTATACATATGTAAGTAGGAGAGATGGCCAAAGTGCGTTATTGGATTACGTGTTAATTGATAGGCATGCGAAAGAGAGACTTTTGGATGTTAATGTGCTGAGAGGTGCAACTGGAGGGATGTCTGATCATTATCTTGTGGAGGCGAAGGTGAAGATTTGTAGAGGTTTTCTGAAGAGAAGAGAGAATGTTGGGGGTGAAAAGAGTGGTAAGAGTAAGCGAGCTTGGGAAGGAGATTTGTGTGAAGAAGTACCAGGAGAGACTGAGTACAGAATGGAAAAAGGTGAGAACAAAAGAGGTAGGGGGAGTGGGGGAGGAATGGGATGTATTTAGGGAAGCAGTGATGGCTTGTGCAAAAGATGCTTGTGGCATGAGAAGCGTGGGAGGTGGGCAGATTAGAAAGGGTAGTGAGTGGTGGGATGAAGAAGTAAGATTATAAGTAAAAGAGAAGAGAGAGGCATTTGGACAATTTTTGCAGGGAAATAATGCAAATGAGTGGGAGATGTATAAAAGAAAGAGGCAGGAGGTCAAGAGAAAGGTGCGAGAAGTGAAAAAGAGGGCAAATGAGAGTTGGGGTGAAAGAGTATCATTAAATTTTAGGGAGAATAAAAAGATGTTTTGGAAGGAGGTAAATAAAGTGCGTAAGACAAGGGAACAAATGGGAACTTCAGTGAAGGGGGCTAATGGGGAGGTGATAACAAGTAGTGGTGATGTGAGAAGATGGAGTGAGTATTTTGAAGGTTCGTTGAATGTGTTTGATGATAGAGTGGCAGATATAGGGTGTTTTGGTTGAGGTGGTGTGCAAACTGAGAGGGTTAGGGAAAATGATTTGGTAAACAGAGAAGAGGTAGTGAAAGCTTTGCAGAAGATGAAAGCCGGCAAGGCAGAGGGTTTGGGTGGTATTGCAGTGGAATTTATTAAAAAAAGGGGGTGACTGTATTGTTGACTGGTTGGTAAGGTTATTTAATGTATGTAGGACTCATGGTGAGGTGCCCGAGGATTGGCAGAATGCTTGCATAGTGCCACTGTACAAAGGCAAAGGGGATAAAAGTGAGTGCTCAAATTACAGAGGTATAAGTTTGTTGAGTATTCTTGGGAAATTATATGGGAGGGTATTGATTGAGAGGGTGAAGGCATGTACAGAGCATCAGATTGGGGAAGAGCAGTGTGGTTTCAGAAGTGGTAGAGGATGTGTGGATCAGGTGCTTGCTTTGAAAAATGTATGTGAGAAATACTTAGAAAAGCAAATGGATTTGTATGTAGCATTTATGGATCTGGAGAAGGCATATGACAGAGTTGATAGAGATGCTCTGTGGAAGGTATTAAGAATATATGGTGTGGGGGGCAAGTTGTTAGAAGCAGTGAAAAGTTTTTATCGAGAATGTAAGGCATGTGTACGTGTAGGAAGAGAGGAAAGTGATTGGTTCTCAGTGAATGTAGATTTGCAGAAGGGGTGTGTGATGTCTCCATGGTTGTTTAATTTGTTTATGGATGGGGTTGTTAGGGAGGTGAATACAAGAGTTTTGGAAAGAGGGGCAAGTATGCAGTCCGTTGTAGATGAGAGAGCTTGGGAAGTGAGTCAGTTGTTGTTCGATGATGATACAGTGCTGGTGGCTGATTCGTGAGAGAAACTACAGAAGCTGGTGACTGTGTTTGGTAAAGTGTGTGAAAGAAGAAAGCTGAGAGTAAATGTGAATAAGAGTAAGGTTATTAGGTACAGTAAGGTTTAGGGACAAGTCAATTGGAAGGTAAGTTTGAATGGAGAAAAACTGGAAGTGAAGTGTTTTAGATATCTGGGAGTGGATTTGGCAGCGGATGGAACCATGGAAGCGGAAGTGAATCATAGGGTGGGGATGGGGCGAAAGTTCTGGGAGCATTGAAGAATGTGTGAAAGTTAAGAACGTCATCTCGGAAAGCAAAAATGGGTATGTTTGAAGGAATAGTGTTTCCAACAATGTTATATGGTTGCGAGGCGTGGGCTATGGATAGAGTTGTGCGGAGGAGGGTGGATGTGCTGGAAATGAGATGTTTGGGGACAATATGTGGTGTGAGGTGGTTTGATCGAGTAAGTAATAATAGGGTAAGAGAGATGTGTGGCAATAAAAAGAGTGTGGTTGAGAGAGCAGAAGAGGGTGTTTTGAAATGGTTTGGTCACTTGGAGAGAATGAGTGAGGAAAGATTGACCAAGAGGATATACATGTCAGAGGAAAAGGGAACGAGGAAAAGTGGGAGACCAAATGGGAGGTGGAAAGATGGAGTGAAAAAGATTTTGAGTGATCGGGGCCTGAACATGCAGAAGGGTGAAAGGCATGCAAGGAATAGAGTGAATTGGAACGATGTGGTATAATGGAGTCGACGTGCTGTTAATGGATTCAACCAGGGCATGTGAAGCATCTGGGGTAAACCATGGAAAGTTCTGTGGGGCCTGGATGTGGGAAGGGAGCGGTGGTTACGGTGCATTATTACATGACAGCTAGAGACCCAATGTGAATGAAAGTGGCCTTTGTTGTCTTTTCCTACCTAGCGCTATCTCGTGCACATTTGGGGGGAGGGGGTGGTTATTTCATGTGTGGTGGGGTAGCAATGGGAATGAATAAAGGCAGACTATTAATTATGTGCATGTGTATATATGTATATGTCTGTGTGTGTATATATATGTATACGTTGAGATGTATAGGTATGTATATTTTGCGTGTGTGGATGTGTATGTATATACATGTGTATGTGGGTGGGTTGGGCCATTCTTTTGTCTGTTTCCTTGTGCGACAAAGCAAAATAAATAAATAAATGAATAATATATATATCAGTAGGGGTTGAGAATACTCCTTGGAAAATGTTCATCAAAATGTAACTAGGAAACGTTCAGTCACGAGATGAAAGGGTGTATGAGAGATGTGATATGACGAGGAATGCAAAGACAATGAATTGTGCCACGAGTGGTAGAATGGGTGAAATGTAATACAGGGAGTTTACAAGGAGAGTGTATAATTGTACAACTAAAGGAGTTGGTGCAAGGTGAAGACTGCCTGTGACATGGGCAAATAGACTGAAGGAATACTGGAGGGAGAGAAACAGAAAAAGAATGCATGGAATGGTGTATGCAAGGGAGGTATGTGAGGAGAGGGATAAGTAGAGATTCTTTTGCCATGGCCACCCACTGATAGGAGTTCCTGGAGGGAAAGGGCATCAGAAATATAGATAGATAGATAAATAGACATACCTCCAAAAGTTATTCACTATTTCCTTTCACAACAATGAATACCCCATGCACCCCAATTATACCCTAAACTGCCACATTATTTTCCTTTGCATTTAAATCACCCATCACTAATATACGGTCTCTTACATCAAAACTGCTGACACTCACTCATCTACTCCCAAAATACTTGCCTCTCATGACCTTTCTTCTCATGACCATTTGCATTAGCACTAATAATCACCCATCTCTCGCCATCCACTTTCAGTTTTATCCATATTAATCTAGAATTTACTTCTTTACACTCTATCACACACTCTTACAATGCCTCCTTCAGGAGTACTGATACTCCTTCCTCAGCTCCTGTCCTCTCAACAAAAGTATCAACAATATATCCAGAAGATACTTGTAAACACTTAAAATTATTATATCTAACATAAGCAACAAATGCGTATTACTTAAGAAAGTCCATATATCTAGTGTCACAGGGAATGATTCGTTCTTGTATGGAGTAATGCTCTCACATTTGGGGTGGTTCTAACTCTGTATGCTTGCTTGACAGAGTTGAGTCAATAGTGATCTGACTGATAAACCGTCCAAGGCTAACTTCCAAACTTGACCCCCTTGCCCTATGCTGCAATGTTGGTTCACTTTCCCCCCTCCTATAGATATTACTTTGGTTTTTGTTTCCCAGAGCTGGCTGACTGTGTGCCATCACCACTACCTGGACCACATAATACTTGACAACCTGCTGTGTCACATGATTATTGTGTGGCCATTGGCAACTCAAGGGTGGGCCGTTTTGATGCCCACTTCTTTCCTTACACGTTGCTCTACTGTCACATATCTTTCCCAATAACTATGACCTGGCAAATTTCAAAAGACAGGTCTTTCATTTCCTCTAAAATTCATAAATACTTTCCCTTGTCAATTTCTTTTTCAGTTTCATATTTCTCTCTAAATTTCAGTTAAGGCCCAGCCTTGATGTGGACTTTAGTCAGCAACTGGATTGGATTATAGAATTTAGGCTTATAAGCCAAGCACTGGAGCTTCTAAGGCTATTGAGCACTTTTAATACAGATTAAATGGAAATGGTGAAGAGCCTGTAGATTTATGTGCTGGAAAAGGACTGGTGATTGGGAATACCTGGTTTAAAAAGAGAGATATACATAAGTATACGTATGTAAGTAGGAGAAATGGCCAGAGAGCGTTATTGGATTACGTGTTAATTGATAGGCATGTGAAAGAGAGACTTTTGGATGTTAATGTGCTGAGAGGTGTAACTGGAGGGATATCTGATCATTATCTTGTGGAGGCGAAGGTGAAGATTTGTAGAGGTTTTCAGAAAAGAAGAGAGAATGTTGAGGTGAGGAGAGTGGTGAGAGCAAGTGAGCTTGGGAAGGAGACTTGTGTGAGGAAGTACCAGGAGATACTGAGTACAGAATGGAAAAAGGTGAGAACAAAGGACATAAGGGGGGGGGGGGGGATGGGATGTATTTAGGGAAGCAGTGATGGCTTGTGCAAGAGATGCTTGTGGCATGAGAAGCGTGGGAGGTGGGATGAAGAAGTAAGATTATTAGTGAAAGAGAAAAGAGAGGCATTTGGATGATTTTTGTAGGGAAATAATGCAAATGACAGGGAGATGCATAAAAGAAAGAGGCAGGAGGTCAAGAGAAAGGTGCAAGAGGCAAAAAAGAGGGCAAATGAGAGTTGGGGTGAGAGAGTATCATTAAATTTTAGGGAGAATAAAAAGATGTTTTGGAAGGAGGTAAATAAAGTGCATAAGACAAGAGAAGAAATGGGAACATCAGTGAAGGGGGCTAATGGGGAGGTGATGACTAGTAGTGGTGATGTGAGAAGGAGATGAAGTGAGTATTTTGAAGGTTTGTTGAATGTGTTTGATGATAGAGTGGCAGATATGGCAGATATTGGGTGTTTTGGTTGAGGTGGTGTGCAAAGTGAGAGGGTTAGGGAGAATGATTTCGTAAACAGAGAAGAGGTAGTGAAAGCCTTGCGGAAGATGAAAGCCGGTAAGGCAGCGGGTATGGATGGTATTACAGTGGAACTTATTAAAAAAGGGGGTGACTGTATTGGTGACAGGTTGGTAAGGTTATTTAATGTATGTATGACTCATGGTGAGGTGCCTGAGGACTGGCAAAATGCTTGCATAGTGCCACTGTACTAAGGCAAAGGGGATAAGAGTGAGTGCTCAAATTACAGAGGTATAAGTTTGTCGAGTACTCCTGGGAAATTATATGGGAGGGTATTGATTGAGAGGGTGAAGGCATGTACAGAGCATCTGACTGGGGAAGAGCAGTGTGGTTTCAGAAGTGGTAGAGGATGTGTGGATCAGGTGTTTGCTATGAAAAATGTATGTGAGAAATACTTAGAGAAGCAAATGGATTTGTATGTAGCATTTATGGATCTGGAGAAGACATATGATAAGAGTTGATAGAGATGCTCTGTGGAAGGTATTAAGAATATATGGTGTGGGAGGTAAGTTGTTAGAAGCAGTGAAAAGTTTTTATCGAGGATCTAAGGCGTGTGTACGTGTAGGAAGAGAGGAAAGTGATTGGTTCTCAGTGAATGTTGGTTTGTGGCAGGGGTGTGTGATGTCTCCATGGTTGTTTAATTTGTTTATGGATAGGGTTGCTAGGGAGGTGAATGCAAGAGTTTTGGAAAGAGGGGCAAGTATGCAGTCTGTTGTGGGTGAGAGGGCTTGGGAAGTGAGTCAGTTGTTGTTCACTGATGATACAGCACTGGTGGCTGATTCAGGTGAGAAACTTCAGAAGCTGGTGACTGAGTTCAGTAAAGTGTGTGAAAGAAGAAAACTGAGAGTAAATGTGAATAAGAGCAAGGTTATTAGGTACAGTTGGGTTTAGGAACAAGTCAATTGGGAGGTAAGTTTGAATCGAGAAAAACTGGAGGAAGTGAAGTGTTTTAGATATCTGGTTGTGGATTCAGCAGCGGATGGAACCATGGAAGCAGAAATGAGTCATAGGGTGGGGGAGGGGGCGAAGGTTCTGGGAGCGTTGAAGAATGTGTGGAAGGCGAGAATGTTATCTCGGAAAGCAAAAATGGGTATGTTTGAAGGAATTGTGGTTCCAACAATGTTATATGGTTGCGAGGCGTGGGCTATGGATAGAGTTGTGCGGAGGAGGGTGGATGTGCTGGAAATGAGATGTTTGGGGACAATATGTGGTGTGAGGTGGTTTGATCGAGTAAGTAATAATAGGGTAAGAGAGATGTGTGGCAACAAAAAGAGTGTGGTTGAGAGAGCAGAAGAGGGTGTTTTGAAATGGTTTGGTCACTTGGAGAGAATGAGTGAGGAAAGATTGACCAAGAGGATATACATGTCAGAGGAAAAGGGAACGAGGAAAAGTGGGAGACCAAATGGGAGGTGGAAAGATGGAGTGAAAAAGATCTTGAGTGATCGGGGCCTGAACATGCTGAAGGGTGAAAGGCATGCAAGGAATAGAGTGAATTGGAACGATGTGGTATAATGGAGTCGACGTGCTGTTAATGGATTCAACCAGGGCATGTGAAGCATCTGGGGTAAACCATGGAAAGTTCTGTGGGGCCTGGATGTGGGAAGGGAGCGGTGGTTACGGTGCATTATTACATGACAGCTAGAGACCCAATGTGAATGAAAGTGGCCTTTGTTGTCTTTTCCTAGCGCTATCTCGTGCACATTTGGGGGGAGGGGGTGGTTATTTCATGTGTGGTGGGGTAGCAATGGGAATGAATAAAGGCAGACTATTAATTATGTGCATGTGTATATATGTATATGTCTGTGCGTGTATATATATGTATACGTTGAGATGTATAGGTATGTATATTTTGCGTGTGTGGATGTGTATGTATATACATGTGTATGTGGGTGGGTTGGGCCATTCTTTTGTCTGTTTCCTTGTGCGACAAAGCAAAATAAATAAATAAATGAATAATATATATATCAGTAGGGGTTGAGAATACTCCTTGGAAAATGTTCATCAAAATGTAACTAGGAAACGTTCAGTCACGAGATGAAAGGGTGTATGAGAGATGTGATATGACGAGGAATGCAAAGACAATGAATTGTGCCACGAGTGGTAGAATGGGTGAAATGTAATACAGGGAGTTTACAAGGAGAGTGTATAATTGTACAACTAAAGGAGTTGGTGCAAGGTGAAGACTGCCTGTGACATGGGCAAATAGACTGAAGGAATACTGGAGGGAGAGAAACAGAAAAAGAATGCATGAATGGTGTATGCAAGGGAGGTATGTGAGGAGAGGGATAAGTAGAGATTCTTTTGCCATGGCCACCCACTGATAGGAGTTCCTGGAGGGAAAGGGCATCAGAAATATAGATAGATAGATAAATAGACATACCTCCAAAAGTTATTCACTATTTCCTTTCACAACAATGAATACCCCATGCACCCCAATTATACCCTAAACTGCCACATTATTTTCCTTTGCATTTAAATCACCCATCACTAATATACGGTCTCTTACATCAAAACTGCTGACACTCACTCATCTACTCCAAAATACTTGCCTCTCATGACCTTTCTTCTCATGACCATTTGCATTAGCACTAATAATCACCCATCTCTCGCCATCCACTTTCAGTTTTATCCATATTAATCTAGAATTTACTTCTTTACACTCTATCACACACTCTTACAATGCCTCCTTCAGGAGTACTGATACTCCTTCCTCAGCTCCTGTCCTCTCAACAAAAGTATCAACAATATATCCAGAAGATACTTGTAAACACTTAAAATTATTATATCTAACATAAGCAACAAATGCGTATTACTTAAGAAAGTCCATATATCTAGTGTCACAGGGAATGATTGTTCTTGTATGGAGTAATGCTCTCACATTTGGGGTGGTTCTAACTCTGTATGCTTGCTTGACAGAGTTGAGTCAATAGTGATCTGACTGATAAACCGTCCAAGGCTAACTTCCAAACTTGACCCCCTTGCCCTATGCTGCAATGTTGGTTCACTTTCCCCCCTCCTATAGATATTACTTTGGTTTTTGTTTCCCAGAGCTGGCTGACTGTGTGCCATCACCACTACCTGGACCACATAATACTTGACAACCTGCTGTGTCACATGATTATTGTGTGGCCATTGGCAACTCAAGGGTGGGCCGTTTTGATGCCCACTTCTTTCCTTACACGTTGCTCTACTGTCACATATCTTTCCCAATAACTATGACCTGGCAAATTTCAAAAGACAGGTCTTTCATTTCCTCTAAAATTCATAAATACTTTCCCTTGTCAATTTCTTTTTCAGTTTCATATTTCTCTCTAAATTTCAGTTAAGGCCCAGCCTTGATGTGGACTTTAGTCAGCAACTGGATTGGATTATAGAATTTAGGCTTATAAGCCAAGCACTGGAGCTTCTAAGGCTATTGAGCACTTTTAATACAGATTAAATGGAAATGGTGAAGAGCTTGTAGATTTATGTGCTGGAAAAGGACTGGTGACTGGGAATACCTGGTTTAAAAAGAGAGATATACATAAGTATACGTATGTAAGTAGGAGAAATGGCCAGAGAGCGTTATTGGATTACGTGTTAATTGATAGGCATGTGAAAGAGAGACTTTTGGATGTTAATGTGCTGAGAGGTGTAACTGGAGGGATATCTGATCATTATCTTGTGGAGGCGAAGGTGAAGATTTGTAGAGGTTTTCAGAAAAGAAGAGAGAATGTTGAGGTGAGGAGAGTGGTGAGAGCAAGTGAGCTGGGAAGGAGACTTGTGTGAGGAAGTACCAGGAGATACTGAGTACAGAATGGAAAAAGGTGAGAACAAAGGACATAAGGGGGGGGGGATGGGATGTATTTAGGGAAGCAGTGATGGCTTGTGCAAAAGATGCTTGTGGCATGAGAAGCGTGGGAGGTGGGATGAAGAAGTAAGATTATTAGTGAAAGAGAAAAGAGAGGCATTTGGATGATTTTTGTAGGGAAATAATGCAAATGACAGGGAGATGCATAAAAGAAAGAGGCAGGAGGTCAAGAGAAAGGTGCAAGAGGCAAAAAAGAGGGCAAATGAGAGTTGGGGTGAGAGAGTATCATTAAATTTTAGGGAGAATAAAAAGATGTTTTGGAAGGAGGTAAATAAAGTGCATAAGACAAGAGAAGAAATGGGAACATCAGTGAAGGGGGCTAATGGGGAGGTGATGACTAGTAGTGGTGATGTGAGAAGGAGATGAAGTGAGTATTTTGAAGGTTTGTTGAATGTGTTTGATGATAGAGTGGCAGATATGGCAGATATTGGGTGTTTTGGTTGAGGTGGTGTGCAAAGTGAGAAGGTTAGGGAGAATGATTTCGTAAACAGAGAAGAGGTAGTGAAAGCCTTGCGGAAGATGAAAGCCGGTAAGGCAGCGGGTATGGATGGTATTACAGTGGAACTTATTAAAAAAGGGGGTGACTGTATTGGTGACAGGTTGGTAAGGTTATTTAATGTATGTATGACTCATGGTGAGGTGCCTGAGGACTGGCAAAATGCTTGCATAGTGCCACTGTACTAAGGCAAAGGGGATAAGAGTGAGTGCTCAAATTACAGAGGTATAAGTTTGTCGAGTACTCCTGGGAAATTATATGGGAGGGTATTGATTGAGAGGGTGAAGGCATGTACAGAGCATCTGACTGGGGAAGAGCAGTGTGGTTTCAGAAGTGGTAGAGGATGTGTGGATCAGGTGTTTGCTATGAAAAATGTATGTGAGAAATACTTAGAGAAGCATATGGATTTGTATGTAGCATTTATGGATCTGGAGAAGACATATGATAAGAGTTGATAGAGATGCTCTGTGGAAGGTATTAAGAATATATGGTGTGGGAGGTAAGTTGTTAGAAGCAGTGAAAAGTTTTTATCGAGGATCTAAGGCGTGTGTACGTGTAGGAAGAGAGGAAAGTGATTGGTTCTCAGTGAATGTTGGTTTGTGGCAGGGGTGTGTGATGTCTCCATGGTTGTTTAATTTGTTTATGGATAGGGTTGCTAGGGAGGTGAATGCAAGAGTTTTGGAAAGAGGGGCAAGTATGCAGTCTGTTGTGGGTGAGAGGGCTTGGAAGTGAGTCAGTTGTTGTTCACTGATGATACAGCACTGGTGGCTGATTCAGGTGAGAAACTTCAGAAGCTGGTGACTGAGTTCAGTAAAGTGTGTGAAAGAAGAAAACTGAGAGTAAATGTGAATAAGAGCAAGGTTATTAGGTACAGTTGGGTTTAGGAACAAGTCAATTGGGAGGTAAGTTTGAATCGAGAAAAACTGGAGGAAGTGAAGTGTTTTAGATATCTGGTTGTGGATTCAGCAGCGGATGGAACCATGGAAGCAGAAATGAGTCATAGGGTGGGGGAGGGGGCGAAGGTTCTGGGAGCGTTGAAGAATGTGTGGAAGGCGAGAATGTTATCTCGGAAAGCAAAAATGGGTATGTTTGAAGGAATTGTGGTTCCAACAATGTTATATGGTTGTGAGGCATGGGCTATAGATAGAGTTGTTCGGAGGAGGGTGGATGTGTTGGAAATGAGATGTTTGAGGACAATATGTAGTGTGAGGTGGTTTGATTGAGTAAGTAATGAAAGGGTAAGAGAGATGTGGTAGTAAAAAGAGTGTGGTTGAGAGAGCAGAAGAGGGTGTTTTGAAATGGTTTGGTCACATGGAGAGAATGAGTGAGGAAAGATTGACAAAGAGGATATATGTGTCAGAGGTAGAGGGAACGAGGAGAAGTGGGAGACCAAATTGGAGGTGGAAGGATGGAATGAGAAAGATTTTGAGTGATTTTGAGTGTGTTGGGCCATTATTTCGTTTTTTTCCTTGCGCTACCTCACTAACATGGGAGACAGCGACAAAGTATAATTATAATAATGAGTAGCTCTACCTTGCTGACGTGGGAAACAGCGATTATGTATAATAAATAAATAAATGTCTCAGAGCGCAGGAGGACTAGCCAATCCTGCACTTCTTGCTTAATGAGGACAAAACACTATTAGAATAAGTATTATTATTCATCATACTTTGTTGCTGTCTCCCACATTAGCGAGGTAGTGCAAGGAAACAGACGAAAGAATGGCCCAACTCACCCACATACACATGTATATACATACATGTCCACACACGCATATATACATACCTATATATCTCAACACATACATATATATACATGCACAGAATATACATATAAACACATGTACATAATTCATACTGTCTCCCCTTATTCATTCCCATCGCCACCCCACCACACATGAAATGAAAACCCCTCCCCCCACATGTGCACGAGGTAGCACTAGGAAAAGACAACAAAGGCCACATTCGTTCACACTCGGTCTCTAGCTGTCATATATAATGCACCAAAACCACAGCTTCCTTTCCACATCCAGGCCCCACAAAACTTTCCATGGTTTATCCCAGACGCTTCACATGCCCTGGTTCAATCTATTGACAGCACGTCGACCCTAGTATAACACATCATTCCAATATACTCTATTCCTTGCATGCCTTTCTCCCTCCTGCATGTTCAGGCCCCGATCACTCAAAATCTTTCTCATTCCATCCTTCCACCTCCAATTTGGTCTCCCACTTCTCCTCGTTCCCTCTACCTCTGACACATATATCCTCTTTGTCAATCTTTCCTTACTCATTCTATCCATGTGACCAAACCATTACAAAACACCCTCTTCTGCTCTCTCAACCACACTCTTTTTATTACCACATATCTCTCTTACCCTTTCATTAAGTACTTGTTCAAACCACCTCACACCACAGACTGTCCTTAAACATCCCATTTCCAGCACATTCACCCTCCTCCGCACAACTCTATAGCCCATGCTTCGCAACCATATAACATTGTCGGAACCACTATTCCTTCAGACATACCCATTTTTGCTTTCCGAGATAATGTTCTCGCCTTCCACACATTTTTCAACGCTCCTAGAACTTTCACCCCCTCCCCCACCCTATGACTCACTTCTGCTTCCATGGTTCCATCCGCTGCCAAATCCACTCCCAGATATCTAAAGCACTTCACTTCCTCCAGTTTTTCTCCACTCAAACTTACCTCCCAATTGACTTGTCCCTCAACCCTACTGTACCTAATAACCTTGCTCTTATTCACATTTACTCTCAGCTTTCTTCTTTCACATACTTTACCAAACTCAGTCACCAGCTTCTGCAGTTTCTCACCTGAATTAGCCACCAGCGCTGTATAGCCACTAGCGCTGTATCATCAGAAAACAACAACTGACACTTCCCAAGCTCTCTCATCCACAACAGACTGCATACTTGCCCCTCTCTCCAAAACTCTTGCATTCCTCTCCCTAACAACCCCATCCATAAACAAATTAAACATCCATGGAGACATCACGCACCTCTGCCTCAAACCGACATTAACTGAGAACCAATCACTTTCTTCTCTTCCTACTCGTACACATGCCTTACATCCTCTATATCCTTTAGATATATATACAATCTTCCATCTCCCTATTTGCCAAAATGGAAGACCAATGAGGCACATTGGAATGACTATAAATCATCAAACCGTTATCAACATGACTCCATATATTCTTAATACCTTCCACAGAGCATCTCTATCAACTCTATCATATGCCTTCTCCAGATCCATAAATACTACATACAAATCCATTTGCTTTTCTAAGTATTTCTCACATACATTCTTCAAAGCAAACACCTGCTCCACACATCCTCTACCACTTCTGAAACCACACTTGTATAGTGCCATTGTACAAAGGCAAAGGGGATAAAGGTGAGTGCTCAAATTACAGAGGTATAAGTTTGTTGAGTATTCCTGGGAAATTTTATGGGAGGGTATTGACTGAGAGGGTGAGGGCATGTACAGAGCATCAGATTGGGGAAGAATAAGTATGAATAATGAAATTTTGTCCTTTAGATTATGAATGATAAACATTTTCCACAGCCATAAGTACTGCATTAACTTCAGCTGTGAAAAGAGAGCAAGTAGATGGTAACTTTTCTTTATCTATACCATCATCAATCACAGTGGCAGAACCTACACCATCAGAGGACTTGGATCCATCAATATATAGAAGTGTTGGTCACAGTGCTGGACTGGGTATTACAATAATTCCACTTTGATGATCTGAGAGTTTCTTCGAGTTTTTTCCTTCTCTACATGAACATATTCCAACTGGTGGTTTACACCAAGGTGGATACTTTGATGGTCTTAGTATAGAAATTTGGAATGTAGTGATGTCTGTCTCCCTAGATTCCTTTTCTAATCATGCTTCCAAAGATTTTGGTAGCCGAGGTTTGTTGGGTGAGTAGTCTGTCGGGTTTTTCGTATGTATATAATTTGGGTTACCCTTTGAGGTTAGGGTTTTTACTATATGCCACAAACCCCATTCATCCCTGCAGATAGAAAGGGGCAACACACCTGAATCTACATAAATGCTGTCAACAGGGAAGATACAGACCCATGTTATGTACATCTAATTTCTGAAGGTTGGTTTTTGATGCTGAGCCATACACTTGGCATGCATCATCTAATTTGTTAAGGCTGTATTTCAGAAGCAAGGTTGGGATCTCCTCTTGTTTTCTAGTTCTGGTGAATCTAATGGTCTTCATTTTTTGAGAGGAAAATTTGAATCCCTTAGAGTTGGCCCACTTCGTAAATGCATTTATTGTTGCTTGGATCTTCCTCTCAGTCTCTACAGCATTGGATGCCTTACAGTAAACTGCATGGTCATCTACAATGAGAGACCCTTGGACCTCAGGTGGAATATGGTCCATAAGATTGTTTACAGCTACTGCAAACATGGTAACACTCAGCACACTACACTGTAGGTATGGTGTTGAGAATGCAGAACTAACTCTGACTTTCAGGCATTGATCCGATAAAAAAACTTTTTATATATGCATACATGTGACCTCCAATGTTGCAGGATGCCAATTGCTTCAGTATACCACCTCTCCATGTGGTAGCGCTGGATCTTTGCCTAGCTTATGATTTGGTACCATAACGGATATGTTCCAAGACTCAGGGGAAGTATGTGATATCCAAAGACCATTAAATGTGTCTAACAGGAATAGCTTTGTGCTTTCAGGGAGATGCATAATCATTTCATATCTAACTTCATCCTCTTATGATGAGCTTGATATGGCATTCTACACCTCAGCCAATGAAAAAGGTAAATTAAAAGCCTCTAAGTTATTAGAATAAGGTGGGGTAATTGTGGTGGAGCTTTGAATTTGCTGAAACTCAGGGGAGTAATGAGCCACACTTGATATACTGACAAAATTTGCTCCCAAGAGTTCTGCTCCCTCTTTAGGATCAGAAATATGTACATCATCTGCTTTTAAAATGGGTAATGGGGTTGGAACAGATTTTCTTTGCAATTTTCTGATTTTGTTCCAGACATGACTAGGTGGTGTTTATGTTGTTAATTCAGAAATATACTTCCTCCAAGATGACCATTTAGCTTCTTTAAATGTCCTCTTCTGCTTTGATTGAGCTCTGACATATGATATCCGATTTGCATCATTGGGTGATCTGAGGTATCTGTGGAAACACATTGTGGTGGTTTTCCTGGCAATTTCTTTTTGTTTGTTTCACCATGGAACAACAGAACCTTGGGCTAAACCAGCTGTTCTGGGTACAATTGCATGCTTTCTGTGATAACATTTGTGAGGTGGTGATAAGCAGCGAAAGGAAACGAAAAATCACTGTGAGTCATGTTGATAACGGTTTGATGATTTAAAGTCATTCCAATGTGCCTCATTGGTCTTCCATTTTGGCAAATAGGGAGATGGAAGATTGTATATATATCTAAAGGATATAGACTAATGGTCACTGCCATATAGGTCATTTTCTATTGACTAACTGTATTCAAGCCTTAGTGTAGAAGAGTAAATGGTTAAGTCAATGGCTGAAGAGGAATTATGAAACACATCATATCTTGTTGGTGATCCATCATTCAGTAAAACTACATCATTACTGTCAAGCAGCTGCTCGACAACATCTTGCCATCTGTTACAGTTTTTGTTACCCCATAAGGTGTGTTTTGCATTGAAATCGCCCATTAATATGTATGGTGGGGGAAGTTGATCATTTGTCTAATTTACAATCATTTCCCTGATTATCAAATAGATGATAATCTAGTTTGGCTTCGGATAGAGTGAACATAGTGTGATCTTTTTGTCTAAATGGATTTGAACTGCACAGGCTTGGAACACTGTGTTGTAGAATACTTTATTGATCTATGAATAATGATGCCTGTGCCACCTTGAGCTCTTTCTCCCAACATTGGAGGGGGGGGGGGGGATTTATAAAACATAATTAGTTCCAGGGTTATACAGTTGATCTCCAATCTTATTATCTTGAAGACATTATTTTTACATCTGTATCCCTGGACAGAATTCTTATTTGTTCAGCACTTAAGACAGTACCCCAACAATTCTATTGTACGATAGATATTAATGCAGTTTTGATTTCTTACTAGCACTTTCCTTTTGAGATCTATTTTTTGATGATGTAATGGACTTAGGAATTCTTGATATGCAGGGTTTATTGGCAACTCCTTTATATTTGTTTTCTTTCTGTGGTTCTGGCTAAGGGGGATGATGTACCTCAACCCTGATTTTCTTAGCTGTTTTTCCACTTGGAAGCTCTGTCCTCATTTTATTGGAGACATCTTCAGCAAGGACTTTATGCCTGTTTGTAGCAGGTACATCCACAGGTGGAGAGGGAGGAGATGGTATTCCTCCTCTCTTTTTATCTTGAACTGGGGAATGGGAGTCTTTCTGCCAATGATTCTGTACACCATCCCTTCTGCTGGTGCATCGACTGGCCTTTGGTCATGATTTTCCCCTGGATCAGGCAATGACAGTGCCTGCAACACCACTTGAGATATGGGAGGGGGTGAAAGGGGTAGTGAAATACCAAGAGGCATTACACCTACCTCCAAAGATGACAAAGCTACCTTAGGAGGTTGCGCACCTACAATAAGAGGTGCATCTCTTGCAAATCTAGTCATAAGAGTCTTCACATTAGCATAACTCCTAGACTAAGGAAAAAGTTTGTTTCTGCATATACAACACATTATTTTATGCTGGCTTTATGGAGTGCTGCCTCTTCATTTTTATACAATTGACATTTCTTGTCACAAAGTTTATGACCTTTATTACAGTTAAAGCAGTTGGCAGTAGCAGAGCATTCATTGTGAACAAGGGCTGAGCACACTTCACATAACTTCTCACTTTAACATACTTTTGATGGGTGACCAAATTTTAAGCAAAAGTAACATTGCAGAGGTTTTGGTTTAAAAGGGTAAACTACTAATCTCCCAGTCTCAAATAGTACATGTGATGGCATGTTGGTATCTTCAAAAGTTAAAATAAAGATTTTTGTTCTAAAAACTTTCTTGACCAAGATCACTGTCTCAGGGTTCATATCTAATATCTCATCCTCTGTGAAGTCATACAGATCTAGGTCAAAGATGACTCCTCTTCCATAGCTGAACTTCAGTTGGGGTTCTATTTCCTTCAACATTTCCACCTCTCCTATTTTCAAGAGACTCAACATGTAAGACAGAGTTTTTGATTTAGCATGGATCAATACAGTGTTATTGCCAAAACAGGAAATGTCTCCACAGTCAATACCACAGACTTACTATTACAGAAATCTACTGAACTTGTAATAATTATAATTTTCCTCTTTTGCTGTTGCTACAAGCCACATTGAAGGCTTAGGATTCCTCTCAGGAGGAGGGATCTCTTTAGTATTTTCTATTATTGTTGGACTAATACACTGCTGGTCAATATATGTCCAAGTGTCTAGGAGCAATATCACACAGTGCCCCTGTAACTACATTGTTACAAACATGTATGTTGTCAATATCTTAATTTGCCTAAAAAGCATCTTCATGGCTTGTATATGATATCCAAGCTACCCAGGTTTCTTTCTCTTCCTGCATGTTCATTTGAATTTCCTTAATGACTCCATGAGAGCTAAACATCTTGGATAGTATGTCATAGTTAAATACTAAGGGGATCTGCTTAACATGGAGCACAGTCAAAGTTTGCACAAGAGCTTTATTTTTTCCTCTCTCTGAGGAAGGCAAAGCACTGCTAGATTTCACTTTTCCAATATTTGGGTATTCTTCACTGATTTCAACTTCATGCTCCTCACTGGAACTTACTTTTTCCCAAGGAGCATGTAAAGAATCAGAACAGTTTCAATCAGAGTCTATGGTTAAACTAATGACGTCATTATCAGGTTCTCCACTACCAGATATCTTTGAAGTTGCAGGAAACCAGAAATAGTTACAATTCCTGCCATCAATGGTCAGATCCTGTACAAATGATAGAGCTAGATGCAGCCTGAGCACTGTCGTATTTGCTTTAAGGCCACTCAATAGATGAAAAAAATGAAACTGCATAGAAACAGATTCTGTAATTGCCTAATGCTGCAGACAATAAAGAAGTCCCTGCAGAGTCAGAGATTTTCCAAAAAATGACCATTTATAGGAAAGAGCCTTTGATATAAGAAGCAGCTTTGAAAACCGGTTTGTCCTCTGCAGTTTCGTCCCATAGAGAATGGAGCTGGCAATGCTACTCTTTTTCCTATATTGGAAAGAGATAAAGGAATCAAGTTACAGCCTCAATCCACCGGTGCACATCCACTGACCAACGAGCCTTGCGAGCACTTGCCAGTGGCACCTGTCACCAGATGAGCTCCACCAACTCAGCCAGCTACCAACACACAGGTCAGAAAGATTCCGTCTCTTAGAACTTCCCTAACGAGAAAAAGAGAAAGTCTAGGAAGGACAGCAATCAGGAGGAGTTCAAAAAGCCCACTTTAAGAAAAATTGCCCATTCAAAAATGGTAGGAGCAAGGATGATTAGTAGAATAGGGACAAATGAATCATCAGGAGTAAAAGAGGCGGTGATCATTCATCAGTTATCGCCACTCCGAAAAAACTGGAGCAAATCACTGTTTATGCCACACCCAAAGGGTTTCTCCCCAAGCTCAAACAAATGACCAGTTCCAGTTTTGACAAACCAAGAAGAGAAGACAAAAAGTATGGGAGAAAAATAGACTACATGTGCTTATCTGAGAGCTCAAGCTTGACCTTTGCAGCATGGTTAAACCTACCAGGGGAAGGAAAATCCCCATTGCTCTACCTCAAGCCATCACTGCTCCTCACAAAGCTCACCATTGCATTAAGGTCCGTGCAGAATGGAGTGTGTGTGTGTGTTCTGTGACTGGAGCCTTCAACATAAAAGAAAAGTATGGTATTTACCTGCATGGGTGTAGACTGTGCGGAAAGTGCGGTGAAACCCACGATGTCGCTGAAATAAATGGTGACGGAATCATAGGTCTCAGCCACAACACTCTTCCCTGCAATCAGCTGGCTAGCCACTGACCTGCAAAGTACAAATATTGGTAACTCACGCGTACACACACATGAGCACAAATAAGTCGGAGATGTGATAACCTCCTCTAAATGCCAGCAAGAAACAGAAAGCTCTTTTAAGTCTGAAGGGTCTCCAAGACAAGAGGATATAACATGACACTTAGTTATCAACAAAGTAATGAGCAAGTGCGGAACAAACACAGTGAAAATGAAGGCAGTGCAAAAACCACTAGAGAGTTCGAAGGTTAATGTGAAAGGAATGCAAGGTTACGAGAGGGTGCCCTGTGACTGTTCCACTATACACACACACACACACACATACACACACACACACACACACACACACACACACACACACACACACATATGCATAAGAAAACACATAAACAGACAAATACAGAGAGATGCATACATGCATACACAATGGCAAAAAACATTTGTCACTACAGAATACACTACTTATAATACCCAACTTTCCTTTCTTCTTCGCATATGCAGCAGTGTGCATGGTCCCTGATCTACAGATGACCTAAATATTTCATATTAAATCTCCATCCCTGATGTTTTTCCCCAATAACATCATTACATCACTCCAACTCCCTCACCCATCCTACTTTCAGTAACTTCATCACTTCTTTCCAACTCCCTCATCCTTTAGATTGCTTATACTCTACCCATTCATCATTCCCCTTCCCATCTTTACCTGTCACCTTTATCCCTCAGTCATTCATCTGTCCATGCATCCTATCCTTTAGCATCTTCCCTGATGGGCTTTCTTTACTCTTTATCTGCCCCTCATTACTTTTCCTCACTAACCTTTACTTTTTTCTATTTAACCTTCCTCACTCCCTCTACTTTTATTCCTTCTCCTTCTCCTGCCATCAATCTTCATTTTACCTACCTCTTTATTGTGCTCTCAGTACACTTCAGTTCTTCCATTCACCTTCCTACCTCATTCCCTCTCACCCTTAATACTTTCTTGTTCTCTTTAATCTCTCCCATGCCGTCTCCTCTCCTCCCCATCACTAATTTATGGTGACAGATGAGGCAATGACGTTATGCCTAGTACACCTGGGGTGGGGAGGGGAGCTATGGGAAGGCTATTAGGGGGTTAGGGGAGAGGATTGATGATAGGGAGTAATTGACACTCAGACAGACAAACTGACAGTCACTGTGGCTTCCCAGTGCTGTAACCCTTTGAATGGTCATCAGGGATACATTGGGAGAAAAAAAGATGAGACAAGGGAGACTGTTTGAGCCTAAATGAGGAGGAGAGGAATGAACAAAGGAAAAAGAAGACAGCAGAAGAATGCTGCACTAACTAAACAACGAAAAGGGGAATTGTAACACAAAGAGTTAGGCAGGATGGATACTGGAAATGGCAAAAAGCGAAGGCAATGTCTATTCAGATAACAACATGGGGGATAGCCTGTAGTCAGGCCCTCATGGGTTCAAATCCCAGACAGGGCTGTGGGCCTGCAATTCACGTAGCTGTTCATCCTCCCCTTGGGGTTGGACAACAATAAATTTGGTACCTGTCTTATAATTCTTTTTTTGAAATTGTTTGCAGTTTCCTGCACAAGAGAGGTACTGCCAGGGCCAGACAAAGAAAATGCCTTATTCATTCACAACCATTCTCTCACACCGAAACCAAAGCCCCCTATCCAAAACCAGGCCCCACAAACCTTTCTGTGGTTACCCATGGCTGCTTCGTATGCCCTGGTTCAGTCCACTTACATCACGCTGATTCTATGTATTCCACATAGCTCCAATTCACTCTATTCCACACATGCATTTCACCCTCCGACATGTTCAGGCCCTGAGCACTGTAAATCTTTTTTCACTTATCTTTCATTGGTCTCCCCCTTCTTTTTATCTCCTCCACTTCTAAAACATATATCTTATTTACAACCTTTCCTCACTCATTCCCTCCATATGTCCAAACCATTTCAACATACCCTCTTCTGCTCTATCAACCACACTCTTTTTTTCCCCCACATCTCTCTTAACCTTTCATTACTTACTCGATCAAACCACCTCACACCACATATCGTCCTCAAACATTTCATATCCAACTCATCCACCCTCCTCTGCACAGTCTCATCTAGAGCCCATGCCTCGCATCCATATAACATCATTTGGACTATTATACCTTCAAACATCCCCATTTTTGCCCTCCCAGATAAAGACCCCCTCTTTCCATACATTACTCAATGCTCCCAGAACATTTGCCTCCCCCCCCCCCCAAAAAAAAAAAAAAAAAAAAAAAACCAGGAGTGATCCTGTTTAGTTCCCCAGTTCCATTCGCAGTCTTTTTCACTCCCAGGTATCTAAAACACTTCACTTCCTCCTTTTCTCTCTCCAAACTTACACTTCAGCTAAGAAGTCCCTCTTCTTTGCTAAATCTAGTAATCTGTCTTTTATTCATATTTATTCTAACTTCCCTTTTCAAATACACTTGAATATACCAGTGCTTTGCCATCAGCAAATAACTTACTACCCAGCCACTTTCTCAAATACCCTTGCATTCAACTTTCTCATCACCCCATCCATAAATGAATTAAACAGCCATGGTGCTGTCACACAACTTTGCCACAAACCAACTTTCACCTGAAAATACTCACTCTCCTCTTTATGTACTCGCACACAAGCTGCATGATCTTGATAAAAACTCAGTATTTCAAGTAGCTCTCCAGGTACACCATATATTTCTTAAGACCTTCGACAAAGCATCTATGTCAGCCTTATCATATGCTTTCTCTAGATCCATGAATGCCACATACAAATCCATTTGTTTCTGTTTCTTCAAAGGAAACACCTGATCCACACATCTTCTACCACTTCTGACACCACACTGCTCCTCCCCAACCTGATGCTCTGTACATGCCTTCACTCTCTCAATCATTTCTCTCTAGTACAACTTGCCAAGTACACCCAACAAACTTATGCCTCTGTAGTTTGAACACTCACTTTTATCCCCCCTTGCCTTTGTACACTGGTGCTATATATGCATTCTGTCAATCCTCAGGCATCTCATCATGATCCATACATACGATGAAAATCTTAACTAACTAGTCAACAACACAGTCACCCCTTTCTTAAGAAATGCAACTGCAGTGCCATCCACTCCTGTTGCCTTGCCACTTCCTCTACACCAAACCACACTCCATGACTCTCATTTCACATACCAGCCTGACCCAAGCACCATACATCAACCACCCTATCATCAATCACATTCAGCAGTCCTGCAAATATTTGCTCCATCTCTTCAATTCACTACCTGTTACCCTTCCCCCATTTGCCCCCTTCACCGATGTTCCCATCTGTTCTTTCGTTTTTCCCACACTATTAACTTACTCTAAAAAATCTTCATATTCTCCCTTTAATTTACTGATACTCACTCACCCAAACTTGTATTTATTCTTTTTCAACCAATGCACCTTCCTCTTGACCAGCCACTTTCTCTCATATATCTCACAGTCATGAGCACACCTTCCCTGTAAGTACCACCCATATTATGTCTCTCTTCTCTTTTACTGGCAACTTTACTTCATCATCCCACCACTCACTATCCTTTCTAACCTGCTCACCTCCCACCTCCCACCTCACACATGTCACATGCATTTTTCACACATGCCAGCCCTGCAGGCTGCTTCCTTTAATACACCTCAGTCCTCACCCATTTCGTTTACTCTCACCTTTTGCCATTCTATGCTCAATTTCTTCAGGTATTTCATTGCTCAAGTCTTTTCTAAGCTCTTTTTTTTTTTTATGTTAGCTGAAAAAGAGAGGAAAGGGATGGCGGGGATATGGAAAGTGTTCACTTAAGTCTCCACAGTGGACATGAGGCAAAGCTACTCACTTGGGCAGCAGTTGGTAGAGCAACTCTTCGCAACGCCGCTTCTCTTCCAGGTAGTCTGCTGTCCTCTCCTGCACCAATGCTTCCAGGTTGTTGGCATACTGCTCCATGCGGGACAAAAGGTTGTCCAGGATGTTACCAGACTCATTGTCCCTAGAAGATTATCAGCAGTTACTTCACAGAAGGTTCTGTCAGGTTAAGCAAGTTACCAGGATACTATCATTTGTATCATTCGCTGCCTTAAGGTAGCATACATCACCTCTGATCTCTCAATCAGTGTGTCATTTCATCTTATATCTGAGAGCCTAGAGAACGAGGTTATCTCTAGGATAACTTCAAGGCACTTAAAGTACTCTTTGGTTATCTGTGGCACACAATTTTACGTAGAGTTGTATTCAAGTCATACAGATTTATGCCTAAGTTATTCGACATTACTTAAAGATGATTTTAACTTTATCTAATGATACCAGACCTGGACCCCTGGGTACTCACGTTTCACCTAAGGTTACTTTCTCCAAACAACAGGGTAGGTTATCCGCCACAACAGCTATTACATACAGTATCAAAACTGTATATCTTTTATTTCAATAATCATGAAAGGACGTGACCTTGTCTCATATGATTATTGGATTCTTAATACACATTACATCAAACCTGACCCAGCCACCTGACATAACAAGAATGACATAACATTACTGCATGGAACAATTACCAACTTCATCATTCTGGCTATGTCTGCTAACTGCTGAAAGGCAACCCTTTCCTTTTTAATACTAGAACAAGTTGAAATTTTTGTGATGAATGTTACAGTATTATTCCCAGGTGTGAGTACCTGCTTCCCATAATGATTGCACAGGCCAGTACCTAGGACAGAGGAGGAGGATCAATATGCATCTCACACTGCCAAGTGATCTACTGTACTATATTTCAGCTGGCTTCATGTGTCTGCATGAGTGTACAGTACACATAGCATGTGTGGCCCAATCTCTTGAGCTTCTTTTTTTATTACTTCCAGTGATACAGCCAGGCCAACAGTGACTTTCCACAGAGCCTTTTACTTCTTTTTTTATTACTTCCAGTGATACAGCCTGGCCAACAGTGACTTTCCACAGAGCCTTTTAAACACCAAGAATTGTTCATGAGTTGCAGTGACATAGTGACCAGAGTTCAAAACAAGTTGAACCTAAGCACAAAACTTGTTTCATATGATATGAAGAACTGTGTTACGAGAAGGCTGGTTGTTGGTTTCAATAAACAAAAGAGATGGAACTCTTATTGCAGACAGTATACAAATGTTTAAAAAAGATGAGTTAAAAAAGAAATTCAACTGATAGGGCCTCACTCTATCCTAGAGCTGATAGGGCTTTGAGGCAGTGCTCTGCTCAGAATCAGGGAAAAGCAAGAACTCCAGTGGAAGGAAAAGGTCCCCGAAAAGACTACTCCCATCAGTCCATTGAAGATGATACAGCTACAGACTGAGTGTGAATGAATGTGGCCTTTTTTGTCCGTTTTCCTGGCGCTACTTGCTGAAGCAGGGAGTAGTGATGCTGTTTCATGTGGGATGGGGTAGCGCCAGGAATGGATGAAGGCAAGCATGAATAATATACATGTGTATATATGTTTATATCTATGCATGTGTATCTACATGTAAGTATATATATATATATATATATATATATATATATATATATATATATATATATATATATATATATATATATTCTTTCTTTCAAACTATTCGCCATTTCCCGCATTAGCAAGGTAGCGTTAAGAACAGAGGACTGGGCCTTGGAGGGAATATCCTCACCTGGCCCCCTTCTCTGTTCCTTGTTTTGGAAAATTAGAAAAAAACGAGAGGGGAAGATTTCCAGCCTCCCCGCTCCTTTCCAGACCCCCGCTCCCTATATATATATATATATATATATATATATATATATATATATATATATGAAGTCTGTTGGGGATGAGAGAGCTTGGGAAGTGAGTCAGTTGTTGTTCGCTGATGATACAGCGCTGGTGGCTGATTCATGTGAGAAACTGCAGAAGCTGGTGACTGAGTTTGGTAAAGTGTGTGAAAGAAGAAAGTTAAGAGTAAATGTGAATAAGAGCAAGGTTATTAGGTACAGTAGGGTTGAGGGTCAATTCAATTGGGAGGTGAGTTTGAATGGAGAAAAACTGGAGGAAGTGAAGTGTTTTAGATATCTGGGAGTGGATCTGGCAGCGGATGGAACCATGGAAGCGGAAGTGGATCATAGGGTGGGGGAGGGGGCGAAAATTCTGGGAGCCTTGAAGAATGTGTGGAAGTCGAGAACATTATCTCGGAAAGCAAAAATGGGTATGTTTGAAGGAATAGTGGTTCCAACAATGTTGTATGGTTGTGAGGCGTGGGCTATGGATAGAGTTGTGTGCAGGAGGGTGGATGTGCTGGAAATGAGATGTTTGAGGACAATATGTGGTGTGAGGTGGTTTGATCGAGTAAGTAATGTAAGGGTAAGAGAGATGTGTGGAAATAAAAAGAGCATGGTTGAGAGAGCAGAAGAGGGTGTTTTGAAATGGTTTGGGCACATGCAGAGAATGAGTGAGGAAAGATTGACCAAGAGGATATATGTGTCGGAGGTGGAGGGAACGAGGAGAAGTGGGAAACCAAATTTTAGGTGGAAAATGGAGTGAAAAAGATTTTGAGTGATCGGGGCCTGAACATGCAGGAGGGTGAAAGGCGGGCAAGGAATAGAGTGAATTGGATCGATGTGGTATACCGGGGTCGACGTGCTGACAATGGATTGAATCAGGGCATGTGAAGCGTCTGGGGTAAACCATGGAAAGTTCTGTGGGGCCTGGATGTGGAAAGGGAGCTGTGGTTTCGGGCATTATTACATGACAGCTAGAGACTGAGTGTGAGCGAATGGGGCCTTTGTTGTCTTTTCCTAGTGCTACCTTGCACACATGAGGGGGGAGGGGGATGTTATTCCATGTGTGGCGAGGTGGCGATGGGACTAAATAAAGGCAGACACTATGAATTATGTACATGTGTATATATGCATGTCTGTGTGTGTACATATATGTGTACATTGAGATGTATAGGTATGTACATTTGCGTGTGTGGACGTGTATGTATATACATGTGTATGGGGGTGGGTTGGGCCATTCTTTCGTCTGTTTCCTTGCGCTACCTCGCAAATGCAGGAGACAGCGACAAAGCAAAATAATAATAATAATAATATTTTATATATATATATATATATATATATATATATATATATATATATATATATATATATATATATATTTATTTTTATATTTCAGGAAACAGATGAAAGAAATGGCCCAACCCACCCCCATACACATGTATATACATACACGTCCCCACACGCAAATATACATACCCATACATCTCAATGTACACATATATATACACACACAGACATATACATATATACACATGCACACAATTCACACTGTCTGCCTTTATTCATTCCCATCGCCACCTCGCCACACATGGAATAACATCCCCCTCCCCCTCATGTGTGCAAGGTAGCGCTAGGAAAAGACAACAAAGGCCCCATTCGTTCACACTCAGTCTCCAGCTGTCATGCAATAATGCACCAAAACCACATCTCCCTTTCCACATCCAGGTTCCACAGACCCTTCCATGGTTTACCCCAGATGCTTCACATGCCCTGATTCAATCCACTGACAGCACGTCGACCCCGGTATACCACATCGATCCAATTCACTCTATTCCTTGCCCGCCTTTCACCCTCCTGCATGTTCAGGCCCCGATCACTCAAAATCTTTTTCACTCCATCTTTCCACCTCCAACTTGGTCTCCCACTTCTCCTCGTTCCCTCCACCTCCGACACATATATCCTCTTGGTCAATCTTTCCTCACTCATTCTCTCCATGTGCCGAAACCATTTCAAAACACCCTCTCCTGCTCTCTCAACCACGCTCTTTTTATTTCCACACATCTCTCTTACCCTTACATTACTTACTCGATCAAATCACCTCACACCACAGATTGTCCTCAAACATCTCATTTCCAGCACATCCACCCTCCTGCGCACAACTCTATCCATAGCCCACGCCTTGCAACCATACAACATTGTTGGAACCACTATTCCTTCAAACATACCCATTTTTGCTTTCCGAGATAATGTTCTCAACTTCCACACATTCTTCAAGGCTCCCAGGATTTTCGCCCCCTCCCCCACCCTATGATTCACTTCCGCTTCCATGGTTCCATCCACTGCCAGATCCACTCCCAGATATCTAAAACACTTTACTTCCTCCAGTTTTTCTCCATTCAAACTTACCTCCCAATTGACTTGACCCTCAACCCTACTGTACCTAATAACCTTGCTCTTATTCACATTTACTCTTAACTTTCTTCTTTTACACACTTTACCAAACTCAGTCACCAGCTTCTGCAGTTTCTCACATGAATCAGCCACCAGCGCTGTTTCATCAGCGAACAACAACTGACTCACTTCCCAAGCTCTCTCATCTCCAACAGACTGCATACTTGCCCCTCTTTCCAAAACTCTTGCATTCACCTCCCTAACAACTCCATCCATAAACAAATTAAACAACCATAGAGACATCACATACCCCTGCTGCAAACCTACATTATATATAAGGCATATGACAGAGTTAATAGAGATGCTTTGTGGAAGGTTTTAAGGGTATATGGTGTGTGTGTGTGTGTATGTGGGGGGGGGGGTGTAAGTTGCTAGAACCAGTGAAAAGTTTTTATCAAGGGTGTAAGGCATGTGTATAGGTAGGAAGAGAGGAAAGTGATTGGTTCCCAGTGAATGTTGGTTTGTGGCAGGGGTGCATGATGTCTCCATGGTTGTTTGATTTGTTTATGGATGGGATTTTTAGTGAGGTGAATGCAGGAGTTCTGGAAAGAGGGGCAAGTATGCAGTCTGTTGTGGATGATACAATGCTGGTGGCTGATTTGGGTGAGATAATGCAGATGTTGGTGACTGAGTTTGATAAAGTGAGTGAAAGAAGAAAGTTGAGAGTAAATGTGAATAAGAGCAAGGTTATTAGGATCAGTAGAGTTGAGGGACAAGTAAATTGGGAGGTAAGTTTGAATGGATAAAAACTGGAGGAAGTGAAGTGTTTTAGATACCTGGCAGTGGATTTGGCAGCAGATGAAAAACCATGGAAGCGAAAGTCAGTCACAGGATTGGGGAGGGCGAAGGTTCTTGGAGCATTGAAGAATGTATGGAAGGCGAGAAGATTATCTCAGAGAGCAAAAATGGGTATGTTTGAAGGAATGGTGGTTCCAACAATCTTATATGGTTGCAAGGCATGGGGTATAGATAGGGTTGTGTAGAGGTGGTTGGATGTGTTGGAAATGAGATGTTTGAGGACACTTAGGTGGTGTGAGGTGGTTTGATCGAGTAAGTAATAACATGGTAAGAGAGATGTGTGGTAATAAAAAGAGTGTGGTTGAGAGAGCAGAAGAGGGTATATTGAAATGGTTTGGTCACATGGAGAGGATGAGTGAGAAAAGATTAACAAAGAGGATATATGTGTCAGAGGTAAAGGGAATGAGAAGTTGGAAACCAAATTGGAGGTGTAAGGATGGAGTGAAAAAGATTTTGAGCGGTCTGGGCCTGAACATACAGGAGGGTGAAAGGTGTACAAGGAATAGAGTGAACTGGAACGATGTGGTATACCGGGGTAGAAGTGCTGTCAATGGATTGACCCAGGGCATGCGAAGTGTCTGGGGTAAACCCTGGAAAATTCCGTGAGGACTGGATGTGGAAAGGGAACTATGGTTTTGGTGCATTACACATGCAGAGACAGTGTGAACGACTGTGGCCTTTGTTGTCTTTTCCTAGCGCTACCGCGCATGCGCGCGGGGAGGGGGGTGTGTCATTTCATGTGTGGCGGGGCAGTGGTGGGAATGGATGAAGGCAGCAAGTATGAATATGTACAAGGATATATATGTATATGTCTGTGCATGTATACACTGAAATGTATAGGTATGTATATGTGCGTGTGTGGGCACTTATGTATATGAATGTGTATGTGGATGGGTTAGGCCATTCTTTCGTCTGTTTCCTTAAGCTGCCACGCTAACGCGGGAGACAGTGACAAAGTATAATATATTATTCTACCCCCAGTTTGGTCCCTCCTCTTCTCCTCGTTCCCTCCACCTCAGACCCATATATTCTCTTTGTCAATCTTTCCTCACTCATTCTCTCCATGTGACCAAACCTTTTCAATACACCCTCTTCTGCTCTCTCAACCACACTCTTTTTATTACCACACATCTCTCTTACCCTTTCATTACTTACTCGATCAAACTACCTCACACATTTCATTTCCAACACACCCACCCTCCTCCGCACAACCCTATCTATAACCCACGCTTCGCAACCATATGACATTGTTGGAACACTATTCCTTCAAACATAGCCATTTTTGCTCACCGAGATAACGTTCTCGCTTTCCATACATTCTTCAATGCTCCCAGAACCTTCGCCCCCTTCCCCATCCAGTGACTCATTTCCGCTTCCATGATTCCATCCTCTGCCAAATACACTCCCAGATATCTAAAACACTTCACTTCCTCCAGTTTTTCTTCACTAACCTCTCAATTGACTTGTCCATCAACCCTACTTAACCTAATAACCTTGTTCTATTCACATTTACTCTCAGCTTTCCTTTTTCAC
This sequence comes from Panulirus ornatus, assembly GCF_036320965.1. NCBI lineage: Eukaryota > Metazoa > Arthropoda > Malacostraca > Decapoda > Palinuridae > Panulirus > Panulirus ornatus. The sequence continues at coordinate 2,638,507 of NC_092259.1, read as the reverse complement.
ACACTTTACCAAACTCAGTCACCAGCTTCTTAAGTTTCTCACCTGAATCAGCCACCAGCACTGTATTATCAGCAAACAACAACTGACTCACTTCCCTTTGTACAAGCGCGCTATGCATGCATTCCACCAATCTTCAGGCACTTCACCATGATCCGTACATACACTGAATATCCTTACCAACCAATCAACAGCACAGTCACCCTCTTTTTTTTTTTTTATATAAATTCCACTGCAATACCATTCAAACCTGCCGCCTTGACGATTTTCATCTGCGAAGCTTTCACTACCTCTTCTCTGTTCACCAAACCATTCTCTCTGACCCTCACACTTCACACACCACCTTGACCAAAACACCCTATATCTGCCACTCTATCATCAAACACATTCAACAAACCTTCAAAATATTCACTCCATCTCCTTCTCACTTCATCACTATTTGTTATTATCTCCCCATTCACCCCTTTCACCGATGTTCCCATCTGTTCTCATATCTTATGGGCTTTATTTACTTCCTTCCAAAACATCTTTTTATTCTCCCTAAAATTTAATGATATTCTCTCACCTGAACTCTCATTTGCCCTCTTTTTCACCTCTTGCACCTTCCTCTTGACCTCCTGCCGCTTTCTTTTATACATTTCCCAGTCAATTGCACCACTTCCCTGTAAAAATCGTCCAAACGCCTCTCTCTTCTCTTTCACAAACAATCTTACTTCTTCATCCCACCATTCACTACCCTTTCTAATCTGACCACCTCCCACCTTTCTCATGCCAAAAGCATCTTTTGTGCAAACCATCACTTCCCTAAATACATCCCATTCTTTCCCCACTCCCCTTACGTCATTGGCTCTCACCTTTTGCCATTCTGCAGTCAATCTCTCCTGGAACTTCCTCACACACACACATATCTTTCCAAGCTCTCTCACTCTCACCACTCTCTTCTCCCAACATTTTCTCTTCTGAAAACCTCTACAAATCTTCACCTTCGCCTCAACACACACGCACACACACACACACACACACACACATATATATATATATATATATATATATATATATATATATATATATATATATATGCTCACCTCATTCTTAATCACTGGAAAGAAAATAATGAAAAGGGAAGAGTTTCATAATACGCATCTTGTCAGTCTGGGGTAATTACCTCCTGAAGTGGCTTATTCTGTCCATCTCATCACCTTTATGAGGAAAGATTTAGGACTTCTCATTTTTCTTTTCTTTCACGCCTAAAAAAAAAGTAGAATGGAAAAGTTATATACCTTCTTGATGTACATCTACCATGCCTTTGCTATCTTGTGGGGGGATTTGATCTTTCGAGGATGGTAGTGCAACTGTCGAGTACAATGGTACGATCTTTGAGGATGACGGTACGACCCTTGAGCACGACGGTACGATCCTTGAGGATGACGGTACGACCCTTGAGCATGACGGTACGACCCTAGAGCATGACGGTACCATCCTTGAGGATGACGGTACGACCCTTGAGCACGACGGTACGATCCTTGGGGATGACGGTACGACCCTTGAGCACGACGGTATGACCCTTGAGGATGACGGTACGACCTTTCAGCATGACGGTACGACCCTTAAGCACGACGGTACGATCCTTGAGCATGACGGTACGACCCTTGAGCATGACGGTACGACCCCCTTGGGTATGGTGGGGGCCAGCCATCATATACCCCAGGGCCGTGTCGTCGATCCCGTGGGTCATATCTGTCATTCTCATGATTCGTGATGTGTCGTAACGTCTGAATAAACCTCCACACTTTCCCCAGGTCACTCTGGTTTACCTGGAGGTACTTCTTTGTCACGTTCAGCCTCTTCGTGTGAATCAGCCTCAATGATACGGTCAAGATAATCCAAAGAATATAATCTGTGGTCATAAGCAATTACTCGTGCATTATGTAAGCCAAAGGTTTAAACAACACAAGATCATTTCCATACGGTTACGTAACCAGGAATTTTTCTTGAAGCGAACAGGTATTAGAGAAAAATGATATTCGGCATCACTACTGTAGCTATGACAATGATGACAAGAGCCATCTACTGCAGCAGCGAAAGGAGAATTCTCAGATTCCTTTACAACGTAAACAGGTCTGTCAGGTCAATACAGATGTGTCTCCCGTAGATCATACTCGATCTGCTGAACTTAAAAGGAGCAATCTGGCACTCAGATTGAGCAGGTCTTTTCTATTCCTGTATTCCAGAGGCACTCGCACAAACAAAAATGGGTAGATTTTGTATGTATTGGGGGAAATTATGTAACGGGATAAGATTCTGTATTTGGGGGGGGGGACTATGGGAATAGGACTCAAAAGAGAACAGTAATGACTAGACAACAGTACAAGTCTCACGTGAAGCAGGAAGAATACAAGCGTTTTGCAACACACACGGGAAGCATCCATAAACTTCTGTCTCATTCCAGCGTCTTGTGTCTAAATGAACACACGTCCTGTCTACCCATCTACCCTCACCTTCATTCTCAGTTCTCCCTGGCTGAAGATCAGCTATGTACTAAAGCCTCTTAAGTCACTCATTATCAGCACACATCGTCTTTGGTCAAGTCAGTGACTTTATGTCATCCACAAGTCACCTGGATCATCTACTGGAGGAGAGAGATGGCTTTCCGACGTGTCCCTTACATGTCCAATTGCTGGATACCCAAGAGAACAGTAGCCAGAACCCCAAGGATGAGTCCCCAGTCCAGCATCCTCAAATCCCAGACTACGAAGTACTACAGTCAATGGAAAGGGGTCATCCTCCACGTCCAAGTATCTCTCTTGGAGCTTCTGCCTCTTCTTACCAGCGGTGGATCTCTCGTGTTGGGTTTCCTAGCTGCCACCCTTTCAGTTGTTCTCTGCTATCCTTCTCACGAGTCATTTCCATCCTCATACTTCTCTTCCTCCTTTCCTCCCTCACACTTCCCTCCATCACGCATCTCTTAAACCCTCACTTCCCTCTCTCACAAGTCGCGCTCCATTCCCTTCAACTCTCACCACTCAAACCTCAGTTCAACCTCCCTATCATAACCTTTTCTCTTTTTTTTTACAACTTCTAATCATTCCATTCCTTCACCTGAAGTACTTCTCCTTTACCTCTGAATACTTACACTTCTCCATTAAGTAGCCTTTTACCCTTCAATATTTCCTCTGTATCCCTACATACTTCACTTTTCCACTTGAATATTATTTCACTTCAACTCTGTTACCTCCCCTCTACCCTTGAATACTCCCCATTTACAATCAACATTTTTCCCTTTACCCTTATATATTTCCTTTCACTCAAAATACTTGTTTCTCAGTGAAAGCCACATACAATAAGGTGTACACACACACACACACACACACACACACACCTCCATCCTTTGCCGTAAGACAATGAATATCATAATTCATCAAACAGCGAACCAAAGAAGCTAGAACCTGAATATCGACACATAATAATTCATGTTGCCAATATTCTCTCACATATTTTTTTCATACATAGTTGCCATTTCCCGCGTTAGTGAGGTAGCATCAGGAACAGGGAACCGAGCCTTTGAGGGAATATATATTATATATATATATATATATATATATATATATATATATATATATGATTGGAAAGCCACATGCCGGCCACAGGTCACCACGGGTGGGGTAACAGGCCTGTGTATATTTAAATACACGACCTTTTGCCTTTCCAGGGCTGGTACGGATCACAGGATGAACCAGGTCACGTGTGGGACGATTGAGCCCCTGGGATTACATCGCCACACACTTTTTTTTTTCTATGATGGTCGCTCCTCCTTTATGATATCTGGCGTTCATCTTATCAGTCTGCACTTTTCGATGTTAACATCTTAAGGGAAATCCTCTCTACGTCTGTGTTATTCCCCTTAGCACGACAGTACGACCCTAGTGCATGACGGTACGACCCTTGAGCACGGCAGTACGACCCGTGAGCACGAAGGCACGATCTATGGGACACAAAGGCACGACCTTTGAGCACGAAAACACCGATCTTTGAGCGCACGACGGTACGACCCTTGGGTATCCTGGCCAGGCTTTTGACCTCAACTTTACGCGTCAGGTTTCGGGCCAGAGCCATCTGCATACCCAAGGGTCGTACCGTCGGGATCAAGGGTCATCCCGGCGTCGCTCAAGAACGACGGAAATTTCCAAGTATTGTACCACTATACGAAATGACTTATGACTTGCGAATATTGAGCTGATGGCTCCTGAATATGCCTCTTAACTCGATCTGAATTGACTTAGGTGACTTCCACGGATTCCTCTAACATGCCCAACAACGTCCAATCGCTTCGTATGACACCACGTATGTAAATATAACCTAGAGAAAAACAATCCATGTCATACCAGTATCATACTGCATATTTTCCGTGAGAAATATTTCTCAGGGAGATAAACCTCAGGTCACCCCAGTCCCCCAACCCATCGCCTATCAACCAGAGGTGTGAACCTCCCGTGACCTTACTTGTTGAGTCTGCGTATGATGGTCTTGAGCTGGTGGAAGTCGGGTCTCTCCATGTAGTCCTCCGCCCAGCATTTCTTCATCATGTGCATCACCTCCTCCTCGGCGACCTCGTCCTCCGTGCTCGGCCGGAAGGGTGGATGCCCGCCGTTCTTCACGTTCTCCACGATCTCTGAAGGTGGGAGGAGACGAAAAGAAGGTGGTGTGAGGAACGTAGATCTGAGAGAGTTGAGGAAGGTGGGTGACTGCTCTAGAAGACGGGGAGAAGGTATGTGAAGGAGAGACATCTCTTCCTACTGAATGCAAGACACAAGACAGTGCAGGTCTTCGAAAAACTAAAGCAATAAAAAGAAAAAAAAGTTTCAATGGCTTTTCTATCATAGAAACACTCATGAGAGGATCTGAAAATACTCTAAGAAAAGATTTTTCTGATCATTACATATAACACGAAGAAAAAAGTTCAAGTTCAACGCTGAAAGTCCTCACTGAGGCCAGGCGTTTAAAGGAAATAAATGAGACGCTACAGAGTTAATGAGGAGCAAAAGGCACATAGAAACCTGGCCTTGGGCTGCATCCACCACTGAGAGCTATATGCTCTCAGACGTACTGAGGTCTTACACTGTCCGTCATGAAATGTCGAAAGACGTGAAAGAATTACTTTGGTTGTCTGACACCCTTGTCATGCACTGTCATCCCAGAGGTGTGCGTGATGGCCTGGCTGACCTTTGACCTCAACCTTAACATTCAGGTCATGGGCCAGAACCCGAGGGTCGTACATCATCGTGCTCAAGGGGTCAAACAATGTCGGATCTCCCAGACTACAGTACAGCCCCTTTGTCGTGTTACCCAAGCTGAACAACTCCCCTGCCAAACCCATGATTAGTATCGCAGTCAGTTAAGGCTGTCTGAGCTTGAGAGGAGGCCAAGCTGACTGCGTCGTTAAGTCCTTTGATTGGAGCGAGATAGTTTAGATTACGTTCAGTGAGACTGTCTCAAGTTGGGTGGCTGCCTTATTGGGATGGGATAGGCTAAGTCTGGCAGGAGTGGATTAAGATTTCAATACGCTTCGAGTGGTTGGGTGGGGTATGGATACGTAAACACAAGTGTTGTAAAAGAAAAAAAAAAGAGCTTAACACGCAGGTTCATGACTATTACCATACAAACCTCTATATACAAACAAGACAACAATAGTAGACACACACACACACACACACACACACACACACACACACACAAAGGGAAAATACAAACACACACAGACGAACTCCCGGGAGTTTATCGTCAATATACCAAGAGGTAATATATTTACAGCGACACGCTTCGAGAAATTCGTTTCCATCTGTTGGGGAATATTTGCCGAGGACGGCGGCCAATGGCCTTGAGAGCTGTCTCCCCCCAGAGGGATGTCGCCAGGGGCTCCGCCAAGTGTTTGCGCACGACCGCAGGTAAGGGGCTTTTGAGGACGACCGTTTACGGAAGGCTGTGGCTACGGGTTTGGCGGCCAGGTTGAGGAAGGCCGTGGGTAAAGGGTTCGTAGACGGTTTTGTGGAAGGCCGCAACGAAGACGTCTCGACTCCGGCCTCTGTCCTCTGGGACTCCTCGCCGTGCGTCAACAAGGGAGAGAGAGAGAGAGAGAGAGAGAGAGGAGGAGGAGGAGGACACCCAACCTAAAAGTCACTAATGGAACCCATTGTTTCCCGCGAGAGATTCCTTGCCAAACTCTCGCTGAAGAACTCTGGACAGGCTGGAGGGAGAAGCTGGGGTTTGGGAGAGGGGAGGCCTGGCTGGCTGATCAACAGGCCCGATGGCCGCTCCCAGACTACGACAAAGGTGTCGCTGCTCCGGGCGGAGTGGTCTCCTCCTCTCTTATCGCTGGTCCGACGTGGTAACGAAGGCTGGATGTCTGGTAAGTGAAGATGAATGTGTATATTGGGGAACCTGGAGTGTGCGGATCACGAAGCTAAGACCCTTAGGTACATCAAGCCGACCTTGTTATCCAGTCCTAACGGGTCAGGTCACACACACACACACACACACACATAACCCTTTCCTGCGTTCTCTTGTTGACGCTGAGTCTTTTGTTTCCACTGTACTATGCAACACTGTTCTCCTCCCCTCCTCCCTCCCCTCCCCAGATACAACACCGGCAGGGAAGCACTGCCACCCTCCCTGCCTCTCACCCCCTGATAGACTGAAAGAATTCCCTCTTTTCTCTGGGGGGAGATCCGAAGAGATGCCAGTGGAGTCTTGGGAAGGCGGGCTCTGTAAACAACGGCGTCTGGTCATTCTTCGATCATCCTGGATTCCACTTTTTTTCTCGACCATTTGTTTCCAGAGTTATGTAGAGACGACTTCGAACTTATGTATAGGGATCGTCCAGCTAGAAAAAAAAAAAGACACACACACACACACCTGTTTCTCATATAAATGTGGTCGAGCCTTTTTTGTTTGTTTAACAGCTATTAATAATAAAACTGTTCCACAGAGCCTAGTAAAAGTAGGGGCTTGTAATTTGTGGGGTGGGGTAGTCGTCATTCGCCAGACTATATAATATAACCTCATCCCCATGATTGTACGACCCTGAAGGATGAAGGTACGACCCTTGGGTATGACAACCCACACCCCCACAGGTCAGTTTCAAAAGGTAAGTCTTCATGCCAAGGGGTCGTACTGTCGTTAACAAGGCGCTGTGTCGTACGGTCGGCCCAGACTATGACAAGAGGGTTATTTACTGTTGCAAGTGTACACTGTAGCCTCGCCCTGGTGCTCCTACAGGGGGGACATCCACACCCCACCTCTTGGCTATCGAGGGCGTCGCGTCCTCCCGTTTTCTATCTTCTTTTATTTTTATATCCAAAACTTTCGTCGTAAATTCTATTGGCAAGTTGTCTGGGTCATAACGTTTAATTTGGCTCACCCTCTTTTCCGGTAGTGAGCAAGCACAGCCAACCGTGTTTGTACAAGATCAACAAAACTGGTCCACTCTGAACGCTATGGTGTTATATAACCCAATAAATACCAAGTTGGATTCTGTTAGTCTCTCTCTCTCTCTCTCTCTCTCTCTCTCTCTCTCTCTCTCTCTCTCTCTCTCTCTCTCTCTCTCTCTCTCTCTCTCTCGTCGTACTCCCTACACTTCTTCCTTTTCATACCGTGAATCAAAGTATGAGGCCCTTTTCATTCTTCTGTAGTGGACAAAACATGCGTGGCTAAGACGAAATGCGTGTCTGCAAGGAGTTGAAAAAAAAAGAAAAAGAAAAAAAATTGCGTAAATCTAAACTTTAATAACTTCGAGTATAGACAATAACTTTAATAACTTCGTGTATAAATAATAACTTTAATAACTTCGTGTATAAACAATAACTTTAATAACTTCGTGTATAAACAATAACTTTAATATCTTCGTGCATAAACAATAACTTTAATAACTTCGTGTAAAAGCAATAACTTTAATAACTTCGTGTATAAACAATAACTTTAAACAACAGACTATGATTTACATTCGCAAATTGGCCGATCGTTTTGTTCCCGAATGCGTTACATAAACATGGCCTGTTACCCAAATTGAAAACAATATAACATGGCAATGAATAATATGCTCACGGTTGCTTCCCCCTTTTAATTCCTTGTTTGCTCCAAAGTTATACAAGTCTCGCTCTACGTGGAACACTGTCCCGGCGCGGTGGATAACTGGGATGATGTAGACTGCCTTTAAAGAGAGGTAATGGGGCGAGGGTGCAGGGAAATCCTGCTGGTATAGCGCTGAAAGCATTCGATGAGCAGCATATGGCGGGGACTAAACGGAAGCATTGATAGATACCCTGAGTCGCAGGGTAAATTGTTGCCCTCGTGCAAAGATCACTGGTTCCGGCATTCGTTCTCTGCTGCTTCAACGAAGAGGAATGACTCCTTTATTGCCTTTCCCGCCTTCCACGTCATACGTTAACTCGTTCAACGAGGCACATATGTCAACACTTTTCTCCAGGTGCATATAAATGTCACATGCAGATCTCCGCCTTTATCCAACTATTTCTCACACACATTCCTCAACGCAGGCACCTGGTCCACACATCCTCTGCCACTCCTGAGGCCACATGGCACCTCAGTGCAACATAACGACAATATTCTGAAACTCCCGAGGCATCTCAGTGTCGGCCAAACAAACGTTGAATAGCCGGAGTAAGCAATTAAATAAAGCGTCAACCGCTTTGTGGAGAGAAACTCCACTGCCATGCTATCCACTCCTGCCGCTGTGCCACACTTCATCTCACGTAAGACTTTTACCACCTCGTTTCTTTTCACCACACCATTCGACAGAGTTATTTTCACTTCGCCTATCACCCCTTCTCAAACATCCTACATACACTCCTCTATCGTCTAACACATTCATATAGTCCTTCAGAATACTCACCCCATCTCCCCTTCACCTCTTCTCTGCATGTTATTACTTTTCCCATCTCCTCATATGCTGCTCTCATTTGCACCCTTGTTCTCCCCAAACTATTCTCCCGCTCCCAAAACATTTTTCTTATTCTCCCTGAAGTCTATCGATAATCTCCCACCCCATCTCTCATTTGCTCGCCCTTTTCAGTTCCCCTATCCGGATAGGGGAGAAAGAATACCATCAAAAGGATAGTGTCGCACAATGCGACTAAGAGGGACAGGAATGGGGGGATGGAAATCCTCTTCTCTTCTGTATCATTACTTTCTAAATGAACGTAGAGAGGAAGGAGCGATGTGAGGATTGTCCCTCGAAGTCTCAGTCATCTATTCTGATGGTAAGGCGGGGAAAGGAAAGCATATATAAATACAAAAACTATCAATCGCTGTCAGAGTGACACAAATTTCCAAACAATTCTTTCTTGAACGTGCCCAATTTGGACTTCCAACTTGGGTACTCGATGAACAAATAAAAAACATTTCGCCATATACCTCGAACTTATCAGAACAAACTCACCCTAAACCCCAACCTCCTGAAGACTTCACAAATCCACTTTTTACGTCTTTCGTCGTAATATCCACAACTACACTGGAATGGTTCACTTTGCCGGGAGTGGCTTCCCAGTTCCTCTTCCCTCCATATCTTTCAACGACACTTTATCCTAGACAGCGGTGCTCTGTCAATATTGGAATACGTCCCACACCTTCCCCACGCCCGAAGTAGATTGGAAAGAATAACAGAGAGATGGGTTTCCAGTTTATTGTGGAGGTTGGGTCCAGGAAGTGTAGGGGAAGACCTCTGGGCTATTCCATCCACCACGGACGCTTCGTCGTGAATCCAATTCCCCTAAACTGTGAATTTAAACGAGTGAATCAAAGATCTACTTTTCGAGAAGCACGAACTCACCAGGAGCTCTCTATAGGCAAACCGACTATATTAACCAATACGAGAATTTTTAAAGCTTCGATTATAACGCTATCTTTACCCTACTCATAGTAAAGTACGCCCAATTCTCAAGATGTACTTTACCCTAAGCTGTAAACTCTATAGTAAATATATTAATGCATTTAGTATCACTTAAAACTAAAACTGCCATCATTTCGAGCCAGGACTTACAAGAAAAGGGGATTTGATTTACAGGAACTTTTACAGACTACGTCCACACTGCTCTTAGACTAGATTAAAGGGTATTAGATGTACAATTATTTTTACATAATACTTTTACGCTGTTCTTAGAAAACGAGGTGTTACTTCAAGCAGGAAAGAAAGCGAGGTGGTAATTCATACAAGTTTTCTTACGCTGTTAGAAAAGGAGATGCCGCCGTATTCAAGCTTGAGGACCAGTAAAATACTTCGAGATCGCCGTAAGAAAACGAGATGTTGCTTCGACATGGGTCTTAAAAAAAAAAAAAAAAGGTTGCTGTTAGAAAACGAGATGCTGATTCAAGCAGGGACTTTTACAAAGATCTCCAGGTTGCTCTTGGAAAACGAGGCTGTGTGTCAAGCTGGCGACTGAGGAATTTAACATGGCTCTGGGACCCTCCGACACGCCCAGCGTCTGCCTCCACACCGCTAAGGTGTATCAACTTTCCATTCTCGCGGTATTTTCAGACCGACTGCATTGGAAGTTTGCCGGCAAACATTTTTTTTTTGTTTGTGTAAAGGACGAAGTATGTGCCTTGTTCCCCTCCCAGACGAGGTGGTAGAGTCATCTTTAAGACTTCAATGTTTTTTATTGGTTGAGTATATTTTAGAGAAAGAGAGAGAGAGAGAGAGAGAGAGAGAGAGAGAGAGAGAGAGAGAGAGAGAGAGAGAGAGAGAGAGAGGACCTGAATCACATCCTGAAGTATTACGGATGAGAGAGGTGAAGTAGATAATATGCTGATCCGTGGACCGTGTTCCCTCGGAGTCCATGAGTAAAAGTGTTGTCGGTAGGGAAGGAGGGTCAAACTTCCTTTGTCAATGTATTACCCAGACGACACATTAATAATACCACGAACACTACTACATCTTCCCATGTCAGAATGGTTCTCCTTCAGTCATAATTACTTTCCCAAATCCTCCATATTTCCTTCACACTTCTTTCCTCTTACCACTCCTCACACACACACACACACAAACACACACTCCTCTACTTTCTGCCATTCAAAGTCCTCCCCAGTCTTAATCAAGTGCATCTCCTGTTCAACGAATATTTCCTCCACTTCTTCCCTAAATGTTTACCTTAAATCCTTAAAGCAAACTTTCCTATGAAGGTCGTAATTTCCCTCGACCTTCCACAATCACCAGGCCGTCCAGAGATTCTGTTCAATGCCATTATTATTTCTCCAGGAGCTGAAAGCCTTGACCAGAGGCTGATCATTACCTCCGAGGCAAAATGGTAGTTCCCCACGGCCAATCATAGTATCCCATGGCCAGACCATTAATACCCCTACGGCCAATTATAATTTCCCCCCGTGACCAATCGGAGATTGCATCGAATCCCTCCAATCACTCTTTGGGATCAGGATTAACACAACCAGTTGTAAGGATTGGTCAATGAACTTAAGATTGGGTCAACGGAATCGAATCCTGATCTTCCTGGTAGTTGTTTCAAGATATACATTAATACGTCCTAATGATTGGGATTTTCGCTGTATACATAATACGTAATCCTGATTTTCCAGATGCTCATATGAAAATATTCACACCTATAGACGCTGTGAAATATGTATGTTTCGTACGAATCACTGTAAGAAAAACGAGGTAAAATCCCTTTTATATTTCAAGTATTTAAAACATCAAAAGTATAGATGTACAGTCGTTACATTCTCGATGTATGTACACATTGATAATATACATTACTTATGGCGAATGTTTATAGTTCTATATACACCTGTTGCAGTGAACAAACCCTTCAAATTTTTTGTAGTAGAAGGAGCAGAAATGAAAAACCACAGTCCTTTGTATTACTAAGAATTACTGGAGAGTAAAAGGAATATAATTCTACTGTAATCAATAAGAAACTTGGTTGACGAGAGATGTGATAAAAATGAGAAGAGTGTGAGGGAATTAAAGACTGATAAGCCACTGGAAGCTACTTTTAAAGTTTACTTAAAATTAGGGAAAAAGATTTTACGACTTTTCAGGGATCTTAATCACACACACAATATATATATATATATATATATATATATATATATATATATATATATATATATATATATATATACACGTTCATATGCACTTTGTTCGTATTCATATACCTCCGCGTAGTAGTTAGGTTCGGTAAAATGCTATCTGCTGGCTTTGTGAGCCTGATGGGAAATGACCAGTGTAGACCCCGTTGCTCAGTATTCGAATAGTCATATCCCTATTAGGGGCGATCATACCCTAGCGGTAGCGCTCCCGCCTGCTACACAGGGGTCCCGTGTTCGATCCTGGCTGTTGGAGGTTTGTCTGATATATATAGTCTGAATCTGGGCCGCCAGGAAGCATTTGACACTTTACCACACGGGAGGATCTTAAAGCAACTGGACCTCTAGCCTGGAGTACGGGGAGTTGATTACCTCGATGGCTAGATTATCTTAATGGACGGGAACAAAGGACACTCGCCAAGGGGTAGCCTTCCTCGAGCTGGGTCGAGGTCGCTGGTGGCGTTCCGCAGGGCTCTGTCTTGGGACCACTGTTCTTCCTGATCTACGCGAATGACTTGCCAGTGGAGTCCTACCTGACTGTGTTTGCGGATGATGCTCAAGTCATGAGAGAAATAGGACTGGGGAGGACAGCAGCATCAGTTTACAAAGAAACCCACACAGTCTTGAGAGCTGGTCTGATATATGTATGGAAGACGAAATTCAACCCGAGTAAGTGCCGGGAAATGAGGACGAAACAGTGAAAAGAAGGTCTTGATACATGAAAAAAGTCTGACAAGAAATAAGCTGTGTGTAATTGGGTTTCCTAGAGGCGACTTCACCGCTAAGCTGTCGACGGAGACCCACATTAAAGAGAAGAGTAAAATAGACACAAAATGTTGCTGGTAAACATGTCAACATTCAGGTATACGGTAAAGGAAATATTGAGCAAGCTGTTCACGTCATGCGCAAGGCCAAACGTAAAATACGCTTCTTCGGGTTGGGTCTCCGCTCGTAAAGAACTGAGAGAGAGAGAGAGAGAGAGAGAGAGAGAGAGAGAGAGAGAGAGAGAGAGAGAGAGAGAGAGAGAGAGAGAGAGAGAGAGAGAGTCCAAAAGACAGCAGCAAAGATGATACTTGAGTGAAGACGAACAAGTTTATGGGAAAAGCTCAAGACTTATATCTGCTCCCATCATGGAAGACAAGATACTAAGAGGTCCACTTCATCTAAAAAAAAAAACCAGTGAATGAAAAGATTAGATTATTAATGAGGCTGTGAATGTGAACAACACAGAGAAGTTTAAAAAGCTGTATGGCAGACAGTACAGAAAGTTTACGAGATGAGGGTCCCACGAACGCAGAACACCATCCCTGTACATTACAATCAGGTACTCACACACACACACGTACACACACACACACACACACACACACACACACAAAAGGTAAAGTAAACCAGCGATTTGTTGCGTCTATAAACCAGACGTGTTATCAACATTCAATATCCCTCAGTGAGCAATATGCTCCCACTGGCTCATGTACTCGCTCTCACTACGGCAATATCTCTATGGCTGCAAGGCTGATAGACGTAGGGGTTCGTGTGGTTCGCCTACTTCGTGATACAGATACGAAAATAGATAGATACACATAGATATAGATCAGTGGATACAGGTGGGAGAGAGGGGATGGCATGGTTACAAGGTTAATGATGGGTTGTTTAAGTCGCCCCGGATCATGAGAAGCAACGAGCCCAAGGCAAGTCATGCCAAAGAGGTCACAACACGTCATGCAAGGTCATGGGGGCCATATTTCATCATGATGGGTCATGAGGGGTTCGTCCTGTGTCAGCCAAGGTGACGGTGTTCATGTCACGGAAGATCAAGGGCTCGTCCCAGGGGATGTCAGGTCAGAGGGCAATTCATGGTCATGGGTCCATGAAGTCAAGGGAATGACCCGACATGGGAAGTCGAGAAGGGATGACCCCTAGATCATGAGAAGCCAAAAGGTCATGATTACTCTACAGGAATGACCCTAGGTCGAGGGGTAAGTGGAGGTCACTGGAAGGAGGATGACCCGAGGTCATGGGATAATAGGAGGTCATTGGAAGGAGGATGACCCCTAGGTCATGGGATATCAAACTGTCATCTCATCTTTGGTCCAGAAGACGTGTGTGTGTGTGTGTGTGTGTGTGTGTGTGTGTGTGTGTGGAGCAGGACGAGGCCATTGGTCGCTCGCCACATCGACCCAACCATCCCTCACACTTATCTGACGCAGTGTGTGTCTCTCCCTCTCTCCACTCCATCCCTCTTTCCCTCCCAACAACACTCTCCCAGATTTGTTCATCTCTCCATCCCGTATGATTCCGCCTCTCCCACGTCATAAACCCTCTGTTCCCTTCGTGGTCTATCCACTTCTTCCAATCCTCAGGCCTTCTCTTGATGCGTCCCTCCACCAATCCACCGGTCCCATCCACCAGCAATTCCTCCACCAGTCCCGCCTCACCACCACTCCCCTCAGTCTCCTAGCCAGGGTCTCGCACCACACCCCCGCTCCTCAACTCCCCAGTAACCCCTGCAAGTAACGTGTTACCAGAGACAGTACGAGAAGGGAAGGAACAGAAACTGGATCGAGTACGTGAAAAAAAAACACCTTCAAATCATTCGAAATTGGAGACATAGTCATGGCCTATTATATCGAGATGAATGTATGAGCAAATGGGACACTACATTACCCATTTCATCGAGCAGTGTACCAGTAAGCAATACTCCGTTCCCCATTTCGATCAACAAAAAGGTGTGTAAGGAGACGAGGGGACCAAGCCCCCCATTTCATCAAGAAGAATGAACATACACAAAAAGGATAACATGTTCTCCATCAAGGAGAACGTCTATACAAATAACAGAAACCACATCTTCACGAGAAACATGAATGGTTCAACTAACGACCCATGAAGATAACACAGTCATCCCATACTGTAATATCACACTGAAGGGCAGGCAAACCTCCGTCTCCATTATGGAAGCGAACGCCTCACCCCGCCCCACCTCAAACATCTCCAAACAACACAACTTCAAGGGGCAAGAAGTTCCCCCACAGCCGTGTTTATACAGATAAGTCTAACTAAGCTGGACTTAAAGAGCAACACACACACACACACACACACACACACACACACACACACACACGAAGACCCCCCCAACTATGGAAAAGGAGTGAGGAACCTGATGCGCATTACACTCTACGAACATTTCAAAATCAATATACCAGACACCATCGTTACTGGAGGGACACACACACACACACACACACACACAGACCACAAGTTCTGGCTGAGCCTTAGAGGCTCGACAGCCTTTTTTTTTCTCCCTTTTTTTTTCTTTTGGAGGCGAGAGTGAAACCAGCTGTTGAAGGAAGTCCACAACAATTCCCTTTCTTTTCCGTCAGGTAAGAACATTAACGATAACACACCAGCCACTACGTATTCACAGAGTTTCTGAAGACATAAGAAAACAAGAGACTGATACTTAAATTCTGAGAGAATTACTCAAAAGTTGTGGAGACCCGATCTTTTATCAGTTCTTGGACACAGTAGAGACAAAAGCCTCAAAAGAAAACCCTGAAAGGTATCTTAACTCTTTAACAAGGTCAGATCGAGGTATCTTAACCTTTAACGAAACCTAACCAAGGTCAACGCCCTTCAGCAAAGCCTGGAAACGTCTCTAACCTTTAAGAAAGCCAGCTCAAGGTCTTAACCTTTAACGAAGCCTCTCCAAGGTCTCTAACCTTTAAGGAAGCCTTCCCAGGCTCTCTTATCTTTAACGAAGCCTCTCCAAGGTCTCTAACCTTTAAGGAAGCCTCTCCAAGGTCTCTAACCTTTAAGGAAGCCTTCCCAAGGTCTCTAACCTTTAAGGAAGCCTTCCCAAGGTCTTTAACTTTTAACGAAGCCTCCCCAAGGTCTCTAACCTTTAACGAAGCCTCCCCAAGTTCTCTAACCTTTAACGAAGCCTCCCCAAGGTCTCTAACCTTTACGGAAGCCTCCTCAAAGTCTCTAACCTTTAAGGAAGCCTCCCCAAGGTCTCTTACCTTTAACGAAGCCTCCCCAAGGTCTCTAACCTTTAACGAAGCCTCCCCAAGGTCTCTAACCTTTAAGGAAGCATCTCCAAGGTCTCTAACCTTTAAGGAAGCCTCCCCAAAGTCTCAAACCTTTAAGGAAGCCTCCCTAAGGTCTCTAACCTTTAAGGAAGCCTTCCTAAGGTCTCTAACCTTTAAGGGAGCCAAACTGAAAAGCACACATGGGTCTGTCTCCTTCCCCAACCATCTGAGGTCAGAATGCTTCAATGACTCCTTCAGTTAGTCAGTTAGTCAGTTATTTTGTATATAGTAAGCTCGATAGGTTCATTAGCCCTATTCATTAGCCCTATACTTGACCAGAAAGTAAAACGATACACACAATGCACATTATCTATATCAATAAATTATTTGCCAATGTACATTATCTGTATTTATAATTTGCATGTCAGCGTACATTATCTATATTTGTAATTCATATGTCGATGTATGTTATATACATTTTGATTCACATGTCAATGTACATTATATACATCTGCAATTCACAAGCCAGTGAACGCTGTATACATTTGTAATTTATATGTCGTATTCGAGAATAAAGAAAGAGTAAGCATCAATGACACCAGCGTCCCCCATCAATGACACCAGCGTCCCCCATCAATGACACCAGTGCCCCCATCAATGACACCAGTGCCCCCATCAATGACACCAGTGCCCCCATCAATGACACCAGCGTCCCCCATCAATGACACCAGTGCCCCCATCAATGACACCAGTGCCCCCATCAATGACACCAGTGCCCCCATCAATGACACCAGTGCCCCCATCAATGACACCAGTGCCCCCATCAATGACACCAGCGTCCCCCATCAATGACACCAACTCCCCATCAATGACACCAACTCCCCATCAATGACACCAGCGTCCCCATCAATGACACCAACTCCCCATCAATGACACCAGTGCCCCCATCAATGACACCAGTGCCCCCATCAATAACACCAGTGCCCCCATCAATGACACCAGCGTCCCCCATCAATGACACCAACTCCCCATCAATGACACCAACTCCCCATCAATGACACCAGCGTCCCCATCAATGACACCAACTCCCCATCAATGACACCAGCGTCCCCCATCAATGACACCAGCGTCCCCATCAATGACACCAACTCCCCATCAATGACAACAGCTCCCCCATCAATAACACCAGCTCCCCCATCAATAACGCTAGTGCCCCCATCAACGACACCAGTGCCCTCCAAGAGAAGAAATACGCTTACGACAATATGGGAACTATTTCCCCAGGGTAATTCTAGTATTTTCACGTACTTATTGATAATGTGTTCTGTTTGGTATTCATATCGAGTAACAGCGGAAGTGGGCGGGAACTGGACATAACACTATATACATGCGCCATTGGCCATTACCAGCGACGTGTTAAGAACTCCTATGTTGAAAATATGTGAACGCACATCTCGTTTTCTACAGCCTAAAGAGATGGTACGAAATATGTGAACGCACATCTCGTTTTCTACAGCCTAATCAGATGGTACGAAATATGTGAACGCACATCTCGTTTTCTACAGCCTAATCAGATGGTACGAAATATGTGAACGCACATCTCGTTTTAACCTAAACAGATGGTACGAAATATGTGAACGCACATCTCGTTTTCTACAAGCCTAAACAGATGGTACGATTATTCCAGAATTTTTCCAAAACGTTTAACAGTAAACCCATAATTCAACGCACTGGGTAGTATATGTCCTTAGAATAGAATCAACCACCACGAAAGGGTTTCAAACTTTACTCACAAATCTAGACACTTTGACAGGGAAATATTTCTCTCTCCCAAAACCTTTCCGTTTACTGACGTTAAAATTTCCCCGTAACAGATGTCAGACATTTCCAAAGTTGGGTAAAAATTCTCATGGCTGGAGGGTATGATGGGTTCAGTTCTCAGTTTATATATATATATATATATATATATATATATATATATATATATATATATATATATATATATATATATATATATCTTGTACTTGATAGCCGTTTCCCGCGTTAGCGAGGTAACGCCAGGAACAGAGAAAGGCCACATCCGCTCACATACATTCTCTAGCTGTCATGTGTCATGCATCGAAACCACATCTCCCTATCCACATCCAGGCCCCACAGACCTTTCCATGGTTTACACCGGACGTTTCACATTCCGCTGACAGCACGTCGATCCAAGTATACTAAATCATTCCAATTCACTCTATCCCATGCACGCCTTTCACCCTCCTGCATGTTCAAGACCCCATCCCTCAAATTTTTTTCACTCCATCCTTCCACCTCCAATTTGGTCTCCCACTTCTCCTCGTTCCCTCCACCTCTGACACATATATCCTCTTTGTCAATCTTTCCTCACTCATTCTCTCCATGTGACCATATCATTTCAACACACCCTCTTCTGCTCTCTCAAACATACTCTTTATATTACCACACATCTCTCTTACCCCTTCGTTACTTACTCGATCAAACCCCTCACACCACATATTGTCCTCAAACATCTCATTTCCAACACGTCCACCCTCCTCCGCACAACTCTATCTATAGCCCACGCCTCGCAACCATATAACATTGTTGGAACCACTATTCCTTCAAACATACCAATTTCTGCCCACCCAGGAAACGTTCACACACACACATTATATATATATATATATATATATATATATATATATATATATATATATATATATATATATATATATATATATATATATAAATGTATGTATATATGGCAACAAGTCCATTGTGTTGCCATCTTCGTAACAATAGCCTGGAGGGTACAAGGAGACAGGGTTCCTGGCGCCATATATTGATTAGAGATGGGACTCCCGGCTCACCCCATACTGCTCATAATGAGGAGGAACCCATGTAGGAGGAGGAGGAGGAGGAGGAGGAGGAGGAGGAGGAGGAGGAGGAGGAGCAGCAGCAGCAGCAATGTACCCTACCATTTTATTTGGGACTAAGTTACCTTGGATGGGATTACGATCGTGTGTCCTGGGATGATCACATTTCAATCCTTGCGAATCTTTCGTGATCTTTCCCAATTACATTAAACATGGAGAAATGACGATTACTATACCCACCCTTGACTGGAGTTACAGTTATGTGCAGGTCACTCTAAAGAGAATGGGTGTCTAGGAGGAAAGATATTCGTGAAAAATGAGTATCATTAGAATTCGTTCCCATGTGATGATTTCTGTCGCGCCACAGAGGAGACACCAGTTATATACCACCACCTCAGTAAAGCAGACAGGTAGGTAGGCCTGCAGTCATCATAATCTGGTGGTACCTCTTTACACGAGAACGCTATAAAGAAAATATGTACAGCACTTATATAAGTCTCAACTCCAAAAGTGTACTGACACTTTTTAAGTGTTGTGTACAAGTCTAAGCAAAAAAATTGTTGCGCGTGATCAAGATATTCCTACGAGTCCCCGGGGAAAATGAAACACGATAAGTTCCCAAGTGCACTTTCGTGTAATAATCACATCATCAGGAGAGACACAAGAGAGAAATATAAAAGTCAGTTGATATACATCGAAGAGACGAAGCTAGGACGCCATTTGGTAAACATGCGTTTGTTCTAGCTTCGTCTCTTCGATGTATATCAACTGACTGTTATATTTCTCTCTTGTGTCTCCCCTGATGATGTGATTATTACACGAAAAAGCACTTGGGAACTTATCGTGTTTCATTTTCCCCGTGGACTCATAGGAATATATATATATATATATATATATATATATATATATATATATATATATAAAACCTCTTTTTTTTCCTGTTCCTGCCACCTCCCCCCAAAAGGCAAAGTCGTTATTTCAAGTGTCATATATGCTCCATGGTCGTGCCGTCGTCGTCAAAGGTCGTACCGTCGTGCTATAAGTGGTCGTGCAGTAGTGCTTAAAGGATCGCGCCCTCGTGCTCGAGGGTCGTACCGTCGTGGTTGAGGGTCGTACCGTCGTGCTCGAGGGTCGTACCATCGTGCTCGAGGGTCGTACCGTCGTGCTCGAGGGTCGTACCGTCGTGTTCGAGGGTCGTACCATCGTGTTCGAGGGTCGTACCGTCGTGCTCGAGGGTCGTACCGTCGTGTTCGAGATTCCCGTTTTAATCTCACTCTTTGTGGCCTTGATGGACAGACAAATCCCTCGCCTCCCTCACTCAACACGTCTCCCAGCTAAAGTCACGGACGCTGAACACATCATCAGCGTGCCAGCTCTCGTCCCCACACTCACGTCTCGCTCATCTTAGGTGATGTATTAGCCAATATTTTCCTTTTTGGGGGGATGTCTCTTTTATACGTGACGCTACGAGACCAAATGAAGTTATCTTTCAGTGATGTGTTGGGCTGATCAATACAGCTGCAGCCGCTGTGTCTTCCTTTCCGCAGCACATGACGCTGTGGCCAGCTCTGAGAACCAGGTGCCCTCACGAGGGTCAGAGAGTGTGGGCAGCTCTGACAACCAGAGGGTCAGAGAGAGAGAGAGAGAGAGAGAGAGAGAGAGAGAGAGAGAGAGAGAGAGAACACGAAAGAGCTGAGCAAAGACGTTCATTGGACTCGTGAACCCTGGGATGCGATCATAAGAGTCGGAGTAGTGAGGAGCACACACAATACTAGCCTTTCATCAGAGACGTCGACCAATTGCATCTCACAATCTGGATCCTGAGTCGAGGACTTGTCTCCCTTCGTCATCGCCGACTCGACTCAGTCGTGGGTCTTACACGTCGATATGAGTCATCTGGACTAATTTGTCCCCCTTCTTGAGGATTTCTCTTGAGTATTGAAGGTCTTTCGCGTGAATGATCCTGTCCGACCAACATTATCAGCGACCAACATTATCAGCGACCAACATTATCAGCGACCAACATTATCAGCGACCAACATTATCAGCGACCAACATTACCTCCTACTGACTCACCTACTCTGTGATCTTTGGATTGAAAAGGAATTGCTCTTCGAGGAATTCTCGAACTGTGAGTCGCTGGGGAGAAAGGGGTGAGGAGGTTGGTTGCAGTAATCTATTGCTACGATCGTATTGTGTACCCTTCTCAGAAGCAGGTGAGGAAGCAAGAACGTATACCGTTTCACAGTGTGGCCTTGCGATTTGGATGCGTTCGCCAACCACGCCGTTTCTCAACTGTGATGTCGCACTAAAGCTGAATTTGTATTCATTTATGAATGCATTTCGGCACTGAAGAAAAAGAGAGGTCGTTCTTTTTTTATATATAAATGGAAGCATATTAGGATTATATTAGAATTTGCTCCCATTTTTTCCGTGTTCATACATTTTCATTTTTTTTTTTTGCATCATGACCGAAAGGTGGAAGTGCTCTCTCTCTCTCTCTCTCTCTCTCTCTCTCTCTCTCTCTCTCTCTCTAACAACATCAGGCGTAGCAACGCCCAGCACGAATTACAAGATCAAACTGATGAGTCACTTACTTCGACCCCAAAGGTAACGTTGGAATGCATTCGAAACTTTAGTTCCGTGTTTCTGATGAGACCTAAGAAGTTCAGTTCGGTGCCTGTACAGAGGGAGAGACAGAGAGACGTGTATCCGCTCATTTGAAGCCTCTCCCATCGAACGGAAACACCTGTCGTACTGGCTGAACTCCATCAGTCTGTGCAGGGAACATAGCACTAGACATAGTAAGTAGTGAAGCGAAGATGTTGCCTCTCAGTGTCCCACCTTTGTGGATCGCCTCTGAACAGACGGTACATTTGCGGTGATGTTCGAAAAGATGTATTTTCCTCCTTGCACGATTTCATTCACCCTTGCCTAAAAGGTATAGCGAGTGGCGGCTCAACGTATCTGGTGCACATCAAGTACTGATTGAACAATGTATATCATACAAACCTCCAACAGCCAGGATCGAACCCGGGACCCCTGTGCAACAGGCGGAGCGCTACCGCTAGGCTGTTGGAGGTTTGTATGGTCTATGAAGGTGCGCGTTCATATGCATTTTGTTCGTGTGTATGTATATATATATATATGGCATTTTCGAGTCTCATCATAATAGTTTGTACGAATGATCCCCACAGCTCAATAAACTCGTCTGGCATGCGTTTAGAGAAACTGAATGAAAGTGCTTTCGATTTTGGCTCTCGTGCTATTACTAAACACATTTATATGCTGTGGAGCTCAACTGTGTATGGAAAGTTTCCATCAGCCCGGTCACTGGAACCAGAGAGAGAGAGAGAGAGAGAGAGAGAGAGAGAGAGAGAGAGAGAGAGAGAGAGAGCCAATTCAAGCTCAGACGGAGGCAAAAAAAAGAGATGCAAAAAATTCTGCGCACAAGTTTTATTCCCCCCCCCCGAGTCAATAGTTAGCGTAGCGAGTTCAATCTAGAGCGAGCCTTCAGTTGAACTCTGTGACGATGCTGCTCTGGTGGCTTATTTCCCGTGAGTTTTCCGAACGCGATGGTGGCGAACTCTCGTGTGATGGTACCCGGTCTTGTCTGAATCCCCTCCAAGTCTTTTTCTCTCCGCTGATGTGCCCTTCCGTGATTGATCAAGGAGACCCGGTGTATTTTGCAGCCCCGAGATTTATTTTTTCGTACCCCAATATAACCAGAGTCTCGTATTGGCCTCCCCATCGGAAAGCGCTTTCAACCAGCTTCTCCTGGAAGGTCATTTGTAACTTTCATACAAGCAGTTGTGGGGGAAAAAAAAAGAACATTGCATTTTGGGAAGCACTGCTCTTATCAGTGAAACCAGTGTCTCATTCACGGTCAAACCTTTTGGTAATGATCGTGAACACTCGACAAAGTTCAGATCAAGATGTACTCAACCCTAAGTCTCAACACGGAAAGACAGACGGACTCGATGGAGCCCCGGCCAGGCAGGCGCCAGCTTCGAAGATGAAGATCCATCTGCTGCTTTGAATCTCCGGATCGTAGAGAATATATCTCCCGCTACATCTGTCACTGTCGCCACATCTCCTCCATGACTGATGTCCTCGCGTCCACGCGCAGGCACTGACATATTGCCTGCTGTGGCGGCACTGTGTTGAGAGAGACGTGTCCTTCCCAGTCGTTGGAGAAACGAAGCTCCTGGCTTCGAACTCTTCAGCCCCTGCTGCTGCTTCGCTCAATTGGTTTCGAGCTCTCTTGGCTCGTCCATCTTCCTTCTTGCTCGTCCAGCTCCCTAATTTCCTAATCACAGTCATCTATCCGAAACGTTAAAAATCAAAAAAACAAGTTCCATTTAGAACTTGATTCTTCGTCGCGAAACTATTGGTAGACCTCACTGGGGCAAGGTAGGAGGAGGTGTTTGGTCAGATACCAACGTCATTCCTTCCATTAAATGTCGTACGCGTCCTACGGCGGGGGTTGGGGACGACTTCGCTAACATCGTGTCCTAACGGCACTCACTGTGCGAGGCGCGGGTTCCCGAAGGTCCTTGACGGTGGAAACATTCGTTCTATTATCTCACTGCAGTTTTGGAATTCTACCTGTGTGTGTGTGTGTGTGTGTGTGTGTGTGTGTGTGTGTGTGTGTGTGTTTGTGTGTGTGTACTGTCAAGCAGTTTTTAACAGATTCTCGCCACTTTTTACTCAATGGGGCTTTCTTCACTAATACCCTAGCTCCTCCCCCAGAATACACACACACACACACACACACACATACACAAATGTGGATCGCAAGTGTTACGACCCTTGAGCACGACGGTACGACACTTGGGAGGTATATAATGGCCCAAAGCCTTTGACGTAACGCTTCAGGACAAGGCGAGAGACCAGGACAGTCGTACCCAAAGGTCGTACTGCCGTACCCAAGGGTCGCACCGCCGTACCCAAGGGTCGTACCGCCGTACCCAAGGGTCGTACCGCCTTGCTCGATGTTCGTACACGGCGCCCTGCTCGAGGGCTTATCAAACCCCTCCACTCCTCCTCACATACTCTATCTACGCAACAGAAGACCAGCACAGTTATACTTGAAGCATCGGAAGCTGCATTTCAAAGCGACAGGCGATCAAAATCCGTATTCAAAGCGACACGACAGGTCAGATATATTTCCCCACCCCCCAAAAAATAGAATAAAAAACAGTGTGGTGTTCTGACCCAGGTGGGCAATGCTTAAATACTTGAACGAGTTATCTGCTTCTACATATTTCATGAACTGATGTGGATGTCAGCAGCTCTCTCGATCATATAGTTTAAAGATAAGACGTAAAGCAGCGAGTAATACCGAGGAAACAGGAAGAATATAGACGTAAGAAGTAATACGACTTGATGAAAAAAAGAAAACGAATATAAAGTATTGGTGACAGTGAAAAAGGAAGATAACTGCGAGAGACAGAGAGAGAGAACGGAGACTGAGAAAACGTAAACAGGTTGTGGAGCGATGATGGGAAAAAGACGCGGGAGGGGAAAAAGAAGGAGCAAGTCCGGAAGGCTATTAAAAACGGGTGGGAGGGACACTCACTCTCCTGTCCTCCCACGTCGGTGTTGCCACGGGGGATCCTGGCCAGAGGAGGGCGCTAATTACCCTCATGGTGCCTTGAGAGGCGGCGGTGGCTGTCTGGTGGGAGTGACGTGGGAGCGATGGTGTCGACGGAGGAGGAAAACCTAAGAGCGGTCCACGCCTCACTGTCACGCGAACCAGAAGACGCGCGGGTTTGGAGGTCGAGGGGAAAAAAACAAAAACATGTTGTGGTCGCTATTGTTTGCAGATAATTCAATGAAGGAATATCCTTCTCTTTTGACTTCTTCTTCCTCCATCTCACTTATAGTGAGGGACGCCATCACGTGGAGGAGGAGGAGCGAGAAGGAGCGATGGAGCTGAGGAAACATTATTATTTCCAGAGTTTATTTTCATGTGTTATTTCCCATGTGTCGTTTTCATATTTCCCAAGTGCGTTTTTGAAAATATTTCTTCTCTCTCGTGTGTGTGTTCTGATATATTCTTATATTCTGTATATGTTTTAATAATCCCTTTGCGTACGGTACGTTTTAATGACCTTAATTTCTTGTGGATGGTTTAATGCATTCTTATTTCCGGGGTGATTTGATACAGTCTTACATCCTCTGTACTTTAGTGCATTTTGATCTTATGTGATTTTGATACTTTCAAGTTCGAGCTATCAATATAGTCTTATTTCCAGTGTGTTTTGATATGTTCTTATTTGCTTTAATATTCATATTTCCATTGTGTGTTTTCATACGTTCTTATTCCCTATATGTGTGTTTAATGCTAACATTTCTGTATCTCAAAATATATACTTTCTCCCCTCTAAGTCTTTCAAAACATCCTTGCTTCGTGTGTGTGTGTGTGTGTGTGTGTGTGTGTGTGTGTGTGTGTGTGTGTCTATATGCATCCCTATTTCCTGTACGTGTCTGAACATATATTCGTCTCGAATTTCTAAATACATGTGCTTTGTCCCTTGTTATAAAAGTGTGGGGGTCGCCTGCTACATACACCTTAGTTCATAAAAATGGTTTGTCCCCCTCCGCCTATTGCACGGTTTCAGGCCACACAAAAGATACCCACTGAAATAAAATACAGAACAACAACTACAACTACACACCCACACCCCAGGGACAGTACAGTAACAAAAACAGCAGATGTCCAGTGGTGTACATGGCTCAGAGGTGCGAGTCGTGTGTGTAAACTTACGACCACCATTTCAGGTGTTTGTAAACTCTCTGTCAACGATCCAGTGTAAACTCACCGTCAGCGTTGCATGTGGTTGTAAACTCTCCGTTAACGGGGCAGGTGTGTAAACTCACCGTCCACGTTTCAGGTGTGTAAACTCACTACCAACGGGGCAGATGTGTAAACTCACCGTCAAAGTTTCAGGTGTGTAAACTCACGACCAAAGGGGCAGATGTGTAAACTCACTACCTAGGTGGCAGATGTGTAAACTCACTACCTAGGTGGCAGATGTGTAAACTCACAATCAACAGAGCAGGTGTGTAAACTACAGATTGTGGTGTACCACAGTTTCCACAATGCATTACCACATACAATTTCCTTAAAGCACTTATTCTCTTGCTTAAATGGTCCTTTAGGATTATTTCATCCCTTAAAAGACCCCATAAAAAAAGATAATGTTTTTCATGGTATTATGGCTCCCCAAACCAATTTCTTCCTCTTGTATTTCCTGTATTTCTTATCCAGGTATTTCCCATCAACCACACGCCCATTGAAATGCCTCCTGAAAAACGCTTTTTTTTAAGGGATATCTCTAAGGGATGTGAAAAAAAGCACATCCCTTAAATCAATTTCTTCGTTGTGTTTTGGTTAAAGTATACCTTAAGATATTTCTGATACTTAAGTCACTTTGCAGTCTCCCCTTTTCATAAACCCACTCGTCATTTTACTATAAAATCCCTAAAAAAAAGGAGGCCAATATATAAAGTTCCCTAAAAATTAAATGCATTGGCAACTCTTCCTTAAAGTCCATGACTGCGTTGTTCTCCCTTACGTCAATTCGGTCCTCAACAGTTTCATCATATTCATGATTCATTACACTCATGATTCACTACCTTCATGAGTGATCACATTCATGATTCATCAAATTCATGAGTGATCACATTCATTCCTCGTCGACCCATTTGTTCTCCATCGAATCTCTCTCTACCCATCATCACCTTCGCCATCTTGGTTTTTTCTGTTTTCTTCATCACGTTTGGTCAATATTCATTTTTTTTTTCTTCCACTTCCGCCAACGATTTCTACCAAAAGTGTTTTTATTCTCTCTGCATTGAGAGAGAGAGAGAGAGAGAGAGAGAGAGAGAGAGAGAGAGAGAGAGAGAGAGAGAGAGAGAGAGAGAGAGAGAGAAAATACATACCCAGGAACTCCAGCCAGTCACCGTCTGTTGGCCTGTCTGTCTGTGTCTGTCTTGTCTGTGTCTGTCTGTCTGTCCGTCCGTCTGTCTGTCCGTCTGTCTGTCTGTCTGTCCGTCCGTCTGTCCTGTCTTTCAATGCTCCACCTCCCTTCCTCCCTGCCACTGCATCCTCCTACCATTATTTCATAACAGTCTGTGTCTCTTTCTCTAACCTCTGCTGAGTGGATGTGTGACCCACCCTTTGTTAAGTGTGTGTGTGTGTGTGTGTGTGTGTGTGTGTGTGTGTGTGTGTGTGTGTGTATGTGTGTGTGTGTGTGTGTGTGTGTGTGTGTGTGTGTGTGTGTGTGTATGTGTGTGTGTGTGTGTGTGTGTGTCTGTGTGTGTGTGTGTGTGAGGGACAGCAAGGTACGCACAGCTGCGAACACAAGAGCAAGTTAGGAGACTTACACACTGCGAGGGGTTCAATGATTGTGGAAGCCTGAGTGTTCTAAGACTATGATGTATAACTTTCCCAGTGTAGAACGCGGGAGTGTATAATGCTCGAGTGTAGAACGCGGTAGTGTATAATGCTTGAATGGAGAACATGGTAGTGTATAATGCTTGAATGTAGAACGCGGTTGTGTATAATGCTCTAGTGTAGAACGCGGTAGTGTATAATGCTCGAGTGTAGAACGTGGTAGTGTATAATGCTCGAGTGTAGAACGCGGTAGTCTAGTATAATGCTCGAGTGTAGAACGCGGTTGTGTATAATGCTCGAGTGTAGAACGCGGTAGTGTATAATGCTCGAGTGTAGAACGCGGTAGTGTATAATGCTCGAGTGTAGAACGCGGTAGTCTAGTATAATGCTTGAATGGAGAACGCGGTAGTGTATAATGCTCGAGTGTAGAACGTGGTAGTGTATAATGCTCGAGTGTAGAACGCGTTAGTGTATAATGCTCGAGTGTAGAACGCGGTAGTCTAGTATAATGCTCGAGTGTAGAACGCGGTAGTCTAGTATAATGCTCGAATGGAGAACACGGGTGCAGAAGAACACCCATAATATCGCACACAAATGGGGAAAAAAGTGCAGAAGAAACAACAGAAGCCGAGACAACGGAAGGAGAAGCAACAGAAGCCGAGACAACGGAGGGAGAAGCAAGAGAAGCCGAGACAACGGAAGGAGAAGCAACAGAAGCCGAGACAACGGAAGGAGAAGCAACAGAAGCCGGGACAACGGAAGCAGAAACAATAGAAGCCGAGACAACGGAAGCAGAAACAACAGAAGCCGAGACAACGGTTGGAGAAGCAACAGAAGCCGAGACAACGGAAGCAGAAGCAACAGAAGCCGAGAGAGCGGAAGGAGAAGCAACAGAAGCCGAGACAACGGAAGCAGAAGCAACAGAAGCCGAGACAACGGAAGGAGAAACAACAGAAGCCGAGACAACGGAAGGAGAAACAACAGAAGCCGAGACAACGGAAGGAGAAGCAACAGAAGCCGAGACAACGGAAGGAGAAGCAACAGAAGCCGGGACAACGGAAGCAGAAACAACAGAAGCCGAGACAACGGAAGCAGAAACAACAGAAGCCGAGACAATGGAAGGAGAAACAACAGAAGCCGAGGCAAAGGAAGGTGAAGCAACAGAAGCCGAGAGAACGGAAGCAGAAGCAAGAGAAGCCAAGACAACGGAAGGAGAAACAACAGAAGCCGAGACAACGGAAGGAGAAGCAACAGAAGCCGGGACAACGGAAGCAGAAACAACAGAAGCCGAGACAACGGAAGCAGAAACAACAGAAGCCGAGACAACGGAAGGAGAAACAACAGAAGCCGAGACAACGGAAGCAGACACAACAGAAGCCGAGGCAACGGAAGCAGAAACAACAGACGCCGAGACAACGGAAGGTGAAGCAACAGAAGCCGAGACAACGGAGGGAGAAGCAACAGAAGCCGAGACAACGGAAGGAGAAACAACAGAAGCCGAGACAACGGAAGCAGAAACAACAGAAGCCGAGACAACGGAAGGAGAAACAACAGAAGCCGAGACAACGGAAGCAGAAACAACAGAAGCCGAGACAACGGAAGGAGAAACAACAGAAGCCGAGACAACGGAAGGAGAAACAACAGAAGCCGAGACAACGGAAGCAGACACAACAGAAGCCGAGGCAACGGAAGCAGAAACAACAGACGCCGAGACAACGGAAGGTAAAGCAACAGATGCCGAGACAACGGAAGGTGAAGCAACAGAAGCCGAGAGAACGGAAGCAGAAGCAACAGAAGCCGAGACAACGGAAGGAGAAGCAACAGAAGCCGAGACAATGGAAGGAGAAACAACAGAAGCCGAGGCAACGGAAGGAGAAGCAACAGAAGCCGAGACAACGGAAGCAGATACAACAGAAGCCGAGGCAACGGAAGGAGAAACAACAGAAGCCGAGGCAACGGAAGCAGACACAACAGAAGCCGAGACAACGGAAGCCAAACGTTCAGGCAACACGCACTGACAAGCAGGAATCTGCTCTCTCTCTCTCTCTCTCTCTCTCTCCCTCTCTCTCTCTCTCTCTCTCTCTCTCTCTCCCTCTCTCTCTCTCTCTCCGTGCAGCTGGGGGTTTGTAAGGGAACCATTGATCGCTGAGTGGCGTGGGTGTGAAGCAGGGTGGTGGTGTGGTGGTGTGGTGTGGTGAGGTGGTGTTTATATCACGAGAGTCAGTTGGGAAGGAGTTGGTTTACGGTGGGCGGGTGGGTGTAGGGAGATTTCCCAGCTGGGTTGGGTGGGTGTAGGGGAGATTTCCCAGCTGGGTTGGGTGGGTAGGGGGAGATTTCCCAGCTGGGTTGGGTGGGTAGGGGGAGATTTCCCAGCTGGGTTGGGTGGGTAGGGGGAGATTTCCCAGCTGGGTTGGGTGGGTAGGGGAGATTTCCCAGCTGGGTTGGGTGGGTAGGGGGAGATTTCCCAGCTGGGTTGGGTGGGTAGGGGGAGATTTCCCAGCTGGGTTGGGTGGGTAGGGGGAGAATTCTCAGCACCCAGCCAAACACTGTCAGGTGGGGGAGGGAGAGCATTGCATCTCATACCACGCTCTTTGGCGTATGGCATCATTCTGTTGGCTGACCCAGACGCTCTTCAACGCGATCTCTCATCACTCCTCCTTTTAAAGAGACGTTTAATAAGAACCGAATTAAGAGACAGGTCATAACTGTACAGCCATACCTCATATTAAAGAGCTGCAGCAAAGGAAATATGATATTCTGGTCCAAACGCTTCATTGCAAGATCGCTTGCGTAAGACCAGACAGGTATATAACTGCGTGTCGTAGAAGGCGACTAAAAGGGAAGGGAGCGGGGGGGCTTGGAAATCCTCCCCTCTCATTTTTCTTTTAATTCTCCAAAAGAAGGAACAGAGAAGGGGGCCAGGTGAGGATATTCACTCAAAGGCCCAGTCCTCTGTTCTTAACTCTACCTCGCTAATGCGGGAAATGGCGAATGGTATGAAAGAAAGAAATGTAAGGGACAGTAAACCATATATTCCTCCCATATTTCATCAGTGTAACAAACCCAAGACAACAATATTTCCTAATAGGACGGCAAAAGATTCCAATGTCACCTTCGAATGCAGAGGAACCAGACAGTGGTTTTCTCTGTTTCCTCTCTGCAACCGGATGCTTCTGACTCCGAGGACGGTCGACATGGAACGATCATTTCTTGCTCGAAAATGATGCAGAGAGATTTGTACATTTCTTTGGCTCCGACGTTCACTTCGTCTGGTCAGGATCAAAGGCTATGCCTCATCTGGTCTACTTTCTACCTTGACAAGTGGGTGGGAAAGGTATATCTTTATGGTACGAGGCTTCCACAAGACCGTTCCAGCCCTTCTGGTTTCAGGTCAATGGCCAAGCGATCGTTAGCCAAGGGTATATACTCTGCTGGTGACATAGAGAAAGAGCCCAATCCCCGGAGATTATGTTGATGGTGGGAGAAGAACCCCGGAGATCAAGGTCCCAGCTGTTTGATCCCTTTTCTTCACTAATCATCACTTTTAAAACGCACTCACAATCCCCACCATCACTCTTCCTTCTGGTTCATCTGCTCCCTCGCCTCCTTCGTCAACCTGGTGTTGAACCTAGGATAGTGTTGTATAAAACTGCAATGAGCCAGGATCTTTCTCTTTTTCATTTTGGTACGAAAGTGATTGAAACTTCCACGTAAATACTCCGCTTCATATTGTTTACCCACAAACTCATCAAACATGTTTTCAACCGATCCCTTGACCCGTAAATAACAGTATTTCTAATGAAAAACAGCGAATCCTGGCAGACGCCTTCGTTGTAATACAACAATAAAGAACGCATTCTATATCTGCTATCCTGCGCCCCTCTTTTATGTTTCATCTTCCATCTTTTTTTCATTATCCTGATGCCCACTTATTCACTTTTTATTTCTCCGGTGTTATCGTGGTACGGGTCTAGAAAAATGATTGATCAAAATAGACTTCTTTGGCCTCAGCGGGTCTGTTCGTAAACAAATTCACCCTTTTCATCCAAGTTCCTTCGTCACATGGTTCACATACCCCAATTATATCCAAACGCGCTGCCTTGCCGCTTTCATCTTCCGCAAAGCTTTTACTACCTCTTCTCTGTTTATCAAGTCATTCTCCCCTAACCCTTTCACTTTGCACAGCACCTCGACCAAAACACCCTATATCTTCCACTTTATCATCAAAAACATTCAACAAACCTTCAAAATACTCACTCCATCTCTTTCTCACATCACCTAATCTAAATACGCATGACGATATGTAGGACAGCCTGTGATATTTCCATCCATCCTATAGTTGTATATTATGTTTGTAGAAGATTTCTAAGCGAAAACAGTATGGGTTATAGGGACGTACAAAGACAAGGAGCCTCCACGAAGGCTTCCCCCAACAATGTAGAAATTGTTGTCTTTCAATCTCCTATTTTCTAAGAGAGAGAAAAGGTCTTGAGCCATCCTACCCAGGTGATGGTGTGTGATGGTGTGTGTGTGTGTGTGTGTGTGTGTGTGTGTGTGTGTGAGTGTGTATGTCTACTTTTCGTACAATACAGTCAGGGTGTTCTCCATACATTGTGTTGCTCCTTCTCACAACCTTGTATATATGTGCTATATCTTTACTCACACACACACACACACACACACCTAGATCAGGCTGGTGTGTGTGTGTGTGTGTGTGTGTGTGTGTGTGTGTGTGTGTGTGTGTGTGTGTGTGTGTGTGTCCAAGCACGAGCGAGTGCAAGCACTGAAGGTGTCCCCAAAGGAAATACCTGAAGGAACATGGAGACGTGCTCTCGCTTAGAAACCTCTGGCATTCAGTTCCTCCTCCTCCTCCTCCTCAAATCTGACTTGGTACGTACGTAAAAACATACAACTGGAAATCATATCTTCCTTTTAGTATCGCTCGGACTTGCCAGATGCAACAAAGATAGTGAGGTGAGGTTTAAAAAAAAAAATATCTTGTTTTCTCAGTTTCTTTCGTACTATGAAAAAAAAAATAACGTCAATAAGCAGCTTTTCATTGAATGTTTTTCTCCCGTTTTCTTTCGTAGGGTCATACACTTGGGGGAGGGGTGCTTTTCGTTGTCTTTGGTTTCTTTTCTTCCGTAAGATAAAAAAAAAAAAACTTTTCATCATTAATTCTCCTTTTATTTTCTTCCATCAACTCCAAAATCTTTTTCATGCGCATTTCAACAGAGGGTATGTATGCCCCACCCTCAGCAACGCTGTATGTGTGTGTGTGTGTGTGTGTGTGTGTGTGTGTATGTGTGTGTGTGTTCAGTGAAATCCTGAAGTACATTACTCATATACTCATAAGAGCGCTCCTCATATACTGCCAACAATATTTTTCATACCCTTGCTTACGAGTTCGTCACACCCTCATAACACTTTCTTCTTATCTCACAACCTCAACTCTCCTCACACACCCGCTTCTAAGTCTCTCTCATACACTCATGACTCTCTCTCTCGTACACCCTCTCTCCCAACTGTGGTACTAATGTCGTTCTATGCAAATTTCATGACACACGGTCGTAAAGCGAACTGCGTGACTGGACCCACTGACCAAACCCCCAGCACGACCTTGAGCACGACCTGTGCGACGACACACACACACCCCCAACTCTGTTAGCACAGGCGGTACGACCCTTTGGTCATGATGGTCTCCTGTGGCCTTTGGACCTAACCCTTAAGGATCGGGTCGAAGACCCCGGCCACCATACCCAACATGGGGTTGGCATCACTGAGCTCAAGAATCTTCAAGTTGTGTCTTTTAGAGCCAAAATTATCTTCGTCTTCTATTCCTCCCCCTGTATTCAGTCGCAATATCCAGACAGACAGACCTTTTCCTCACAGCCTCCCTCCCCCATACATCAAAATGGGACAGACTCGGGAGCTTAAAACGATGGGTCTGTCTCTCGCCTTCCGAGTCTAGTCAGTGTGGAACCAGTGGCGAGCACAGGGCAGTCACCTCCACAGCTTCATCCACCCCGAGGAGTTAAAAAATTGAGGATTTAAAGCAGCAGCGAGGCTGGCCCAGACCACGGCACAGCCATCCACACACCAGACCACTCCTGGTAGCGTCGGTCCGTGCACGTCCACACACATCTGCCACGTCTACGTTTATCACACATCTACCACGTCTACGTTTATCACACATCTGCCACGTCTATGTTTATCACACACCTGCCACGTCTACGTTTATCACACATTTGCCACGTCTACGTTTATAACACATCTGCCACGTCTACGTTTATCACACATCTGCCACGTCTACGTTTATCACACATTTGCCACGTCTATGTTTATCACACATCTGCCACGTCTACGTTTATCACACATTTGCCACGTCTACGTTTATCACACTTCTGCCACGTCTACGTTTATCACACATCTGCCACGTCTACGTTTATCACACATTTGCCACGTCTACGTTTATCACACATTTGCCACGTCTACGTTTATCACACATCTACCACGTCCACGTTTATCACACATCTGCCACGTCTATGTTTATCACACATTTGCCACGTCTACGTTCAGCACACACCTGCCACGTCTACTCTGTCCAGGGCGTCATAACAGTCCATCCTCGTTTGGCCGGCCTCCACACAGAAACCAAGGGATACCACAGCCAGACGCGTGCCTTGAGCCCATGCATTTGGCGGCTTGACATAAGCAGGCAGCTCACGAGTGACATCTATCACAATGGACAGAAATGGAAGGGTGTAGAAGGGTGATTTTTTGGCAAAGAGCACACGGACAGCTTTTGATTCCATTTTTGCTAACAGACAGGTGTAGGAAGAAACGAACGCCAGACACACAAGCTCCTAGTATTCCATACAAAGGCGAGGTAACCCCTTGTCGATACGACAATTGCTGCACATCAAAAAGTATTTACAACACCTGTAAAGCGAACCTCTCTAACTTTTGAGGGTTAGATCGTGTGGGATTTCTAGGGTAGATTGGAGGACATGGTTATGCCCAACACGTCCGCACATACTGTAGGGTTGAATTACGTTGTTCTGAAATTGAGTGGAGGGGGAAACGAGTGATATATAGAAAGATATGGAGGTAGAGCCTTCTCAGCATCACTGAATATATAGTGACCTGGTTATGGCTTCCCCTCTCCAAGATCCTGCACAGGTGCGAATTATGAGTGGGTGAGTGAGTGAGAGTGACTGAGTGCTCCGAGAAATCGTTTCTTGGAGTGTGTCAAGTGCAGTCATCCCCGTTAGAGTGAAAAGAGGTTGCTGGTGAGGAGAGAAAGATCACTGACAGAAAAATTAAAAAGTGTGAGCGACAGGAGAAAGTCCTGAGGAACACCACAGATGATATGGAAAAGAGAGGTAGGGGGCACGTCGCTCAACCCTCGTACGACTCTTGCAACAGAACGACTTGAGTTGAAATTGTCCATTAGATAAGAAAGTTGAAAACCAGAGGAAGGAAGCTGAGAAAGCCAAGACCTACGCCACATACTGTCGAATGCTTTGTACACTTGAGCCACATACTGTCGAATGCTTTGGAGACTTGAGCCACATACTGTCGAATGCTTTGGAGACTTGTGCCACATACTGTCGAATGCTTTGGAGACTTGAGCCACATACTGTCGAATGCTTTGGAGACTTGAGCCACATACAGTCGAATGCTTTGGAGACTTACCACACACTGTCGAATGCTTTGGAGACTTGAGCCACATACTGTCGAATGCTTTGGAGACTTGAGCCACATACTGTCGAATGCTTTGGAGACTTGTGCCACATACTGTCGAATGCTTTGGAGACTTGAGCCACACACTGTCGAATGCTTTGGAGACTTGAGCCACATAATGTCGAATGCTTTGGAGACTTAAGCCACATACTGTCGAATGCTTTGTACATGTCGAGGGACACGACGATAGATTGAACCATGGTTCCTGAGTGAGGACATTACAGACATACCAGTTTCCATTTTGTATGGCTTACGCATACTGTATATTTTGCCTGCCATACCACCTTTAGGGCACCTAGTGGATGTGTATTTCACACGGGCACGGCGTTCAATCTTAAGAATCCAGAGATGAGTTGTTAAATTCGACGTACCATAACTTGGAACGAATATAAACACTGATTAACCTTTCCAGAGCTGATGCATGTGTAAAAGATACGTGAAGTGAAACGAAGGGAGCTGTGTGTATCAATATTCAACCCTTTTATATCAAGTGCAGCTAAAAGCTTAATATGTACTGTGAAAATACATATATCAGTAACTATGAGGGGTGAAAAAAGAGGGTGTTTAAGTCTACACAAACACAAAGGCGCAGAGTAATACACAGTGTGATGGTTATTGACGAAAGTCACTATGGTTGGGATGGAACTGTTCTTGTAGGGGGTTGAACAAGCTCGCACTGGCTCGACGCTGCTGCTGTGGCGCCGAACTGCAACCCGTGAGACGAGGGATCCCATGTGGCAGGAGCTAACGGTGGCGAGAACGGTGCGGCAGACGAGCCAAAATGTCTTTTGCACTGAAACCCGATGCGACCGTACACCGAATATTGTCATAGTAAACAAAAGGAAAAAAAAAAAAATCCTAAATTTCAACCTAGTATTTCCCAACTCGTAAAACGAAAATAACAAAAAGTAAAACGTTCCACTGAGATTCGAACCCGTGACTACTGGAATGTAACACTAGTTAAACGTAGTATCAACCACAGTGTATTTCATAGCAGCCTCCCTGTTCAATACAACATAACACCGTACATCTCTTATCGATTTACGTACGAAACGATACCCATCTGCGTAAATACGCAGTAAGGGCCTACCTGTTCTACATCAGATTATAAATACGCGTCGATAGCCAGGCGGTTAACGTAAATCTATAATGATCGCTCGTTCAAACATCAGGTACAAATGAGTGGGCCAGTGTCCACTACGAATAAAACTACGGGCACCAGTGCTAATGACGACTGGGGAATGTAGAAACACGTTCACTATACACTTCGAACTCTGGGATATAAAACAGCGTTTTATCTTCACCAGAAACCACACATACACACACACACACACACACACACACACACACACACAAAACCGATACTGCATATTCTTTTTTTCTTTTCCCCTGATATTTAATCCGTAGGTCGACAGTCGACTTGGTTAAGGTCAAAGTTCGGGGAGTCCAAAAGGTCAGGAGAGCTGACCTACCCAACATGAAGAAGACAAGAGAGGTTACACTTCCCTCAAGAGAGGTTATAGTTCCCTTTGCTTATACCTTTATCTTGAGGCGGGAGGGTTAAGGCGCTCCCGGACTCCTCCCTTCGCATGGGGGTAACACTGCCAGCCGGAGAAATCGCACCCTCGGCAGGGGGCTCCGTATCACCATTGTCGAGAGCCCGACTTACCCTGCTCCCGCGCGGAGCGCAGCCTCGAAGAAAGGGGGTTGAGGGAGGACTTTGTAGAAGCCCCATACACACAAAAAAAGGATTGATGGAGGAGGAAGAGAAGGAGGAGGAGGAGGGAGAGGAGGGAGATAATAAGTTCATGTGGGAGGGAGGCTGGTATGGGGTGATGATGGGGTGGGGTTCAAATAGGGTCACATTATGAACTACCTCCATCGAAATCTACGAGCCATGATGGCCGCGCCCCCACACACCACTAATCTCCCCTTTCGTAACATCCTCTCAGAAAACGGCCCGTGTGTGTGTGTGTGTGTGTGTGTGTGTGTGTGGCGACCCAAAATGTAAATCCATGTGAAGGCTGGGCCCTCCTTCTTGCCCACCTCTCTCTCTCTCTCTCTCTCTCTCTCTCTCTCTCTCTCTCTCTCTCTCTCTCTCTCTCTCTCTCTCCTGGAGATGATAGATGGTTCTTCTGCCTCAGCCCTCGGCTCTCTCATCCCTACCCCACTCCACCCCTTCCACACTCACCCCTTGAAGAAAAGGGGCAAAGGAGGAGGTCAATGGCCTCGGGTCATGACCTGGGTCGAGGCGAAGTGAGTGTGTGTGTGTGTGTGTGTGTGTGTGTGTGTGTGTGTGTGTGTGTGTGTAAAATATACATATATTCTTTTCTGAAACACAGTAATCGGAGAATATTATAATTCGTTCCTTTTGTTCCTCTTTTATTCATTTATCAGCTGGAGGGGTGAAATGGGGAGTGATGGAAGAGGTCACGTGCCAGGGACGTTATGAACGTGACCAACTCCCCCCCCCATCATCCCTTCACCCTTCCCCACCCTTCCCTTCCCCACCGTTCCCTTCCCTTCACCACTAAGCAACAACCCATCCGTAAGGGATTGATTTTCCGCAAGAGTATATTTCACTGCAACGAAAAGTAAAAAATTTAAGCGCTTGAGCAAAAGTAACTCGCTAGATAATCCATATAAGTAAAATAAAGTGTTGCTATCTTTAAGTAATAAAGCGCTGCTTTCTTTAAGTAATAAAGTGATGCTTTCTTTAAGTAATATAGTGCAAAATAAAGTGCTGCTATCTTTAAGTAAAAAAGCGCTGCTTTCTTTAAGTAATAAAGTGCTGCTTTAAGTAATATAGCGCTGATATCTTTAAGTAATAAGGTGCTGCTATATCTTTAAGTAATAAAATGCTGCTATATCTTTAAGTAATAAAGTGCTGCTATATCTTTAAGTAATATAGTGCTGCTATCTTTAAGTAATAAGGGTTGCTATCTTTAAGTAATCAAG
Organism: Panulirus ornatus; assembly: GCF_036320965.1. Classification (NCBI taxonomy): domain Eukaryota; kingdom Metazoa; phylum Arthropoda; class Malacostraca; order Decapoda; family Palinuridae; genus Panulirus; species Panulirus ornatus. The sequence goes on along the minus strand of NC_092259.1, from coordinate 2,600,384 downwards.
TGCTGACATCTTTTAAGTAATATAGCGCTGCTATATCTTTAAGTAATAAAGTGCTGCTATATCTTTAAGTAATAAAGTGCTGCTATATCTTTAAGTAATATAGCGTTGCTATATCTTTAAGTAATAAAGTGCTGCTATATTTAAGTAATATAGTGCTGCTATATCTTTAAGTAATAAAATGCTGCTATATCTTTAAGTAATAAAGTGCTGCTATATCTTTTAAGTAATATAGCGTTGCTATATCTTTAAGTAATAAAATGCTGCTATATCTTTAAGTAATAAAGTGCTGCTATATCTTTTAAGTAATATAGCGTTGCTAAATCTCTTAAGTAATATAATGCTGCTATATCTTTAAGTAATAAAGTGCTGCTATATCTTTAAGTAATAAAGTGCTGCTATATCTTTTAAGTAATATAGCGTTGCTATATCTCTTAAGTAATAAAGTGCTACTATTTTGCTTGTCAGTTTGACACCACGAGTCTCAAAAACACGTCAACAAACGAGGGGCATCAAAGACGGGCAAACAAAAGCGACCCAAACAAAACCCTTCTGGTCCAAATTGAGTCACGGTCGCAGGGCAACAAAAACCTCAACGGGGATCGAACCCCGGGAACAAGAAGGAAGAGGCAGCAGACACGCGCTGGTGGAGCTACAAAACCAGCCAGAACAATGACAGCATCAGATGACACACACACACACACACACACACACACTAGTACAAGAAGAAGAACAACAGATACGACGGCACGTAACAGGAGAGCTGTTGGTATGACAAAGGTATCAACGGTGGTGAGCAGGTGGCAACGGTGGCTACAACAGTGGCAACAGGAGGAGGAGGAGGAGGAGGAGGAGCCCGCCCTGTGTGCCACCCCTCCCCAGCAAACCCTGTAGAAATCCATTCATCCACTTTAAGGTTATAATGAAAGGAACAGGCGAGCTCACACACACACACACACACACACACACACACACACACACACACAACACATACACACCCTGATGGCGGTTGGGCTATGGTTGAGCGGAGAGGGATGGAGAAAGCCTTGAGCCTGCTGGAAAATATAGGCCAGGGGGGGGAAATGAGAGGTGGATTATGTAGGAAGGAGACCCAGGTCTGAACGCGGGAAACACAGGAAACGTGAGGGGGAGGAACTTATATTGTTCAGCTGGGAGGAAATTGGAGTCAGGGTAGGCTTTCCCGGAGAGGATGATGGAGATGTAGAGGAACACGAAGCTGGGATAGGATGGGATGATTGCCGGAATGTAGGGATGATGTCAGCTTTCGGGACGTAAGGGTGATGTCAGCTCCTGGGACATGGAATGGTGTCAGTTCCCGAGACGTGAGTGTCAGCAAGGTTGGGACAGTTCCAGGGACATGGGGGGGTCATCTCCTTGAACACTGTGTTATCTCTTGTGACATGGTATCAGCTCCTAGAAAGTGGGACATGGGTGTCAGCTGGTCCTCTTGATTCAGACCCTGTGCCATCTTTTTTTTTGACCTACCGCTATCTCTTGTACGCTTCCAACTCACACGCACTCCTTCCCATTCAAATAACGTCCAAACAGCTCCCCTTTTCTCTATTCCTTGGCCATGAATGTCAGCTCTTGGGACATTTCTGTCAGCTCTTAACGTTTAATCTTAGCAAAGGATGATAAGCTACCACTCCTTCCCACGATGGTCTATGTTCTACAAACGGAAATGAACGTAACCAGAAGAACGGAAGAGCATAGTAGAGAAAGGCGAAAGACGTAACGCCAGGGGAACACACACACACACACAAAAAAAAAAATAGGATGGAATTATATATATGGTCAAAAATAAACTCACAAGGAACTGAAATATGACAAATGAAATTGGGGGAAAACTAAATAAATCAAACCTACAATTAAAAATCAAATGGACAGCAAGTTAAATTTAACGAGACCTTTTTATTTTATATTTCTAACCAGGACAGAGTTGATACTGATACGCCAAGCGTGGTACACTAAATAACTCACTTCCAGGACGAGTAATTACCGACCTCTAATGGAAACTGGCTGGTTGGTTTAACCCCATCACAGATTTGATGTTAGTTACAAAAAAAATGTGTCTATCTTTCCACCCAAATTTATCCGTCTACCCTTCGCTTGTTTACTTATCTAACTCACCCCTCTCCAACTGTTTGCTTATTCATTGCCTATTATCTGTTCTTTAAATAGAGAGAGAGAGAGAGAGAGAGAGAGAGAGAGAGAGAGAGACGGGCTCATGAGCTCACAAGGGAACACAGGTCCAAGAGGCTAGTAGAGAGCAGGGCGTGGTTGAGACAAGATGACAACAGGGCGCGGTGGAGACCAATAGAGAACTAGGCGAGGCGGAGACCAGTAGAGAACAGGGCGCTGAGGAGACCAGTAGAGAACAGGGCGCTGCGGAGACCAGTAGAGAACAGGGCGCGGTGGACACCAGTAGAGAACAGGGCGCGATGGAGACCAGTACAGAACAGGGCGTGGTTGAGACCAGATGACAACAGGGCGCTGTGGAGACCAGGAGAGAACAGGGCGCGGTGGGGACACCAGTAGAAAACAGGCGACGGGAGACACCAGTAGAGAACAAGGGTGCGGATGAAACCCAGAAGACTGAGTTATATGCAATAAGGAATTAGTCTAATGAGGCAGATAATTCAGTGGAGATTAGGCTCCGTGTACATAACCAGCGGGATTGGGCTTATGGATCCGTGGAGGACGATGATTAGGGGGGACGAAAATCCTAAATGAATCCCCAGGTCATCATCATCCCAGGTCAAGGACCAGGGTCAAAGGTTCAGCTGACCCCTGTGTTGGTGGCTTGGTGTGGAGGGAGTGACCTGTGGATGGAGACAGGTCCAGCTGGGGAAGGTAGGTGTCATGACCTGTGTTCGGGACAAGGTCAGATGGATTCAGGTCATATGGTCATATGCAGGGCTAAACCAGGTCAGGAGATATCACAAGGGAATGGGTGAGTGATGGGTGATTATACAATCATCAGCTGAACGATTATCAGTGGCTGCTCATGTCCCTAATGACCGAGCGATTGGAGTTCGGAAAATGATTGGCTAATCCCTGGTAGACCGGCGAGCCAGAGGTAATTCGTTGTACACAGTCATTATGTCACTCCCTTGAGCATGACGGTACGACCTTTAAGTACGACGGTACGACCCTTAAGGGCGACGGTGCGACCTTTACGCACGACGGTACGGCCCTTAAGTACGACGGTACGACCCTTAAGCACGACGGTTCGACCCTTAAGTACGACGGTAAGACACTTAAACCCTTAAGTATGACGTTGCGACCCTTAAGTACAAAGGTAAGACCCTTAAGCACGACGGTACGACCCTTAAATACGACCGTACGACCCTTAAGCACGACGGTTCGACCCTTAAGTACGACGGTACGACCCTTAAGCACGACGGTTCGACCCTTAAGTACGACGGTACGACCCTTAAGCACGACGGTTCGACCCTTAAGTACGACGGTACGACCCTTAAGCACGACGGTTCGACCCTTAAGTACGACGGTACGACCCTTAAGCACGACGGTTCGACCCTTAAGTACGACGGTACGACCCTTAAGCACGACGGTTCGACCCTTAAGTACGACGGTACGACCCTTAAGCACGACGGTTCGACCCTTAAGTACGACGGTACGACCCTTAAGCACGACGGTTCGACCCTTAAGTACGACGGTACGACCCTTAAGCACGACGGTTCGACCCTTAAGTACGACGGTACGACCCTTAAGCACGACGGTTCGACCCTTAAGTACGACGGTACGACCCTTAAGCACGACGGTTCGACCCTTAAGTACGACGGTACGACCCTTAAGCACGACGGTTCGACCCTTAAGTACGACGGTACGACCCTTAAGCACGACGGTTCGACCCTTAAGTACGACGGTACGACCCTTAAGCACGACGGTTCGACCCTTAAGTACGACGGTACGACCCTTAAGCACGACGGTTCGACCCTTAAGTACGACGGTACGACCCTTAAGCACGACGGTTCGACCCTTAAGTACGACGGTACGACCCTTAAGCACGACGGTTCGACCCTTAAGTACGACGGTACGACCCTTAAGCACGACGGTTCGACCCTTAAGTACGACGGTACGACCCTTAAGCACGACGGTTCGACCCTTAAGTACGACGGTACGACCCTTAAGCACGACGGTTCGACCCTTAAGTACGACGGTACGACCCTTAAGCACGACGGTTCGACCCTTAAGTACGACGGTACGACCCTTAAGCACGACGGTTCGACCCTTAAGTACGACGGTACGACCCTTAAGCACGACGGTTCGACCCTTAAGTACGACGGTACGACCCTTAAGCACGACGGTTCGACCCTTAAGTACGACGGTACGACCCTTAAGCACGACGGTTCGACCCTTAAGTACGACGGTACGACCCTTAAGCACGACGGTTCGACCCTTAAGTACGACGGTACGACCCTTAAGCACGACGGTTCGACCCTTAAGTACGACGGTACGACCCTTAAGCACGACGGTTCGACCCTTAAGTACGACGGTACGACCCTTAAGCACGACGGTTCGACCCTTAAGTACGACGGTACGACCCTTAAGCACGACGGTTCGACCCTTAAGTACGACGGTACGACCCTTAAGCACGACGGTTCGACCCTTAAGTACGACGGTACGACCCTTAAGCACGACGGTTCGACCCTTAAGTACGACGGTACGACCCTTAAGCACGACGGTTCGACCCTTAAGTACGACGGTACGACCCTTAAGCACGACGGTTCGACCCTTAAGTACGACGGTACGACCCTTAAGCACGACGGTTCGACCCTTAAGTACGACGGTACGACCCTTAAGCACGACGGTTCGACCCTTAAGTACGACGGTACGACCCTTAAGCACGACGGTTCGACCCTTAAGTACGACGGTACGACCCTTAAGCACGACGGTTCGACCCTTAAGTACGACGGTACGACCCTTAAGCACGACGGTTCGACCCTTAAGTACGACGGTACGACCCTTAAGCACGACGGTTCGACCCTTAAGTACGACGGTACGACCCTTAAGCACGACGGTTCGACCCTTAAGTACGACGGTACGACCCTTAAGCACGACGGTTCGACCCTTAAGTACGACGGTACGACCCTTAAGCACGACGGTTCGACCCTTAAGTACGACGGTACGACCCTTAAGCACGACGGTTCGACCCTTAAGTACGACGGTACGACCCTTAAGCACGACGGTTCGACCCTTAAGTACGACGGTACGACCCTTAAGCACGACGGTTCGACCCTTAAGTACGACGGTACGACCCTTAAGCACGACGGTTCGACCCTTAAGTACGACGGTACGACCCTTAAGCACGACGGTTCGACCCTTAAGTACGACGGTACGACCCTTAAGCACGACGGTTCGACCCTTAAGTACGACGGTACGACCCTTAAGCACGACGGTTCGACCCTTAAGTACGACGGTACGACCCTTAAGCACGACGGTTCGACCCTTAAGTACGACGGTACGACCCTTAAGCACGACGGTTCGACCCTTAAGTACGACGGTACGACCCTTAAGCACGACGGTTCGACCCTTAAGTACGACGGTACGACCCTTAAGCACGACGGTTCGACCCTTAAGTACGACGGTACGACCCTTAAGCACGACGGTTCGACCCTTAAGTACGACGGTACGACCCTTAAGCACGACGGTTCGACCCTTAAGTACGACGGTACGACCCTTAAGCACGACGGTTCGACCCTTAAGTACGACGGTACGACCCTTAAGCACGACGGTTCGACCCTTAAGTACGACGGTACGACCCTTAAGCACGACGGTTCGACCCTTAAGTACGACGGTACGACCCTTAAGTACGACGGTACGACCCTTAAGCACGACGGTTCGACCCTTAAGTACGACGGTACGACCCTTAAGCACGACGGTTCGACCCTTAAGTACGACGGTACGACCCTTAAGCACGACGGTTCGACCCTTAAGTACGACGGTACGACCCTTAAGCACGACGGTTCGACCCTTAAGTACGACGGTACGACCCTTAAGCACGACGGTTCGACCCTTAAGTACGACGGTACGACCCTTAAGCACGACGGTTCGACCCTTAAGTACGACGGTACGACCCTTAAGCACGACGGTTCGACCCTTAAGTACGACGGTACGACCCTTAAGCACGACGGTTCGACCCTTAAGTACGACGGTACGACCCTTAAGCACGACGGTTCGACCCTTAAGTACGACGGTACGACCCTTAAGCACGACGGTTCGACCCTTAAGTACGACGGTACGACCCTTAAGCACGACGGTTCGACCCTTAAGTACGACGGTACGACCCTTAAGCACGACGGTTCGACCCTTAAGTACGACGGTACGACCCTTAAGCACGACGGTTCGACCCTTAAGTACGACGGTACGACCCTTAAGCACGACGGTTCGACCCTTAAGTACGACGGTACGACCCTTAAGCACGACGGTTCGACCCTTAAGTACGACGGTACGACCCTTAAGCACGACGGTTCGACCCTTAAGTACGACGGTACGACCCTTAAGCACGACGGTTCGACCCTTAAGTACGACGGTACGACCCTTAAGCACGACGGTTCGACCCTTAAGTACGACGGTACGACCCTTAAGCACGACGGTTCGACCCTTAAGTACGACGGTACGACCCTTAAGCACGACGGTTCGACCCTTAAGTACGACGGTACGACCCTTAAGCACGACGGTTCGACCCTTAAGTACGACGGTACGACCCTTAAGCACGACGGTTCGACCCTTAAGTACGACGGTACGACCCTTAAGCACGACGGTTCGACCCTTAAGTACGACGGTACGACCCTTAAGCACGACGGTTCGACCCTTAAGTACGACGGTACGACCCTTAAGCACGACGGTTCGACCCTTAAGTACGACGGTACGACCCTTAAGCACGACGGTTCGACCCTTAAGTACGACGGTACGACCCTTAAGCACGACGGTTCGACCCTTAAGTACGACGGTACGACCCTTAAGTACGACGGTACGACCCTTAAGCACGACGGTTCGACCCTTAAGTACGACGGTACGACCCTTAAGCACGACGGTTCGACCCTTAAGTACGACGGTACGACCCTTAAGCACGACGGTTCGACCCTTAAGTACGACGGTACGACCCTTAAGCACGACGGTTCGACCCTTAAGTACGACGGTACGACCCTTAAGCACGACGGTTCGACCCTTAAGTACGACGGTACGACCCTTAAGCACGACGGTTCGACCCTTAAGTACGACGGTACGACCCTTAAGCACGACGGTTCGACCCTTAAGTACGACGGTACGACCCTTAAGCACGACGGTTCGACCCTTAAGTACGACGGTACGACCCTTAAGCACGACGGTTCGACCCTTAAGTACGACGGTACGACCCTTAAGCACGACGGTTCGACCCTTAAGTACGACGGTACGACCCTTAAGCACGACGGTTCGACCCTTAAGTACGACGGTACGACCCTTAAGCACGACGGTTCGACCCTTAAGTACGACGGTACGACCCTTAAGCACGACGGTTCGACCCTTAAGTACGACGGTACGACCCTTAAGCACGACGGTTCGACCCTTAAGTACGACGGTACGACCCTTAAGCACGACGGTTCGACCCTTAAGTACGACGGTACGACCCTTAAGCACGACGGTTCGACCCTTAAGTACGACGGTACGACCCTTAAGCACGACGGTTCGACCCTTAAGTACGACGGTACGACCCTTAAGCACGACGGTTCGACCCTTAAGTACGACGGTACGACCCTTAAGCACGACGGTTCGACCCTTAAGTACGACGGTACGACCCTTAAGCACGACGGTTCGACCCTTAAGTACGACGGTACGACCCTTAAGCACGACGGTTCGACCCTTAAGTACGACGGTACGACCCTTAAGCACGACGGTTCGACCCTTAAGTACGACGGTACGACCCTTAAGCACGACGGTTCGACCCTTAAGTACGACGGTACGACCCTTAAGCACGACGGTTCGACCCTTAAGTACGACGGTACGACCCTTAAGCACGACGGTTCGACCCTTAAGTACGACGGTACGACCCTTAAGCACGACGGTTCGACCCTTAAGTACGACGGTACGACCCTTAAGCACGACGGTTCGACCCTTAAGTACGACGGTAAGACACTTAAACCCTTAAGTATGACGTTGCGACCCTTAAGTACAAAGGTAAGACCCTTAAGCACGACGGTTCGACCCTTAAGTACGACGGTACGACCCTTAAGCACGACGGTTCGACCCTTAAGTACGACGGTACGACCCTTAAGCACGACGGTTCGACCCTTAAGTACGACGGTACGACCCTTAAGCACGACGGTTCGACCCTTAAGTACGACGGTACGACCCTTAAGCACGACGGTTCGACCCTTAAGTACGACGGTACGACCCTTAAGCACGACGGTTCGACCCTTAAGTACGACGGTACGACCCTTAAGCACGACGGTTCGACCCTTAAGTACGACGGTACGACCCTTAAGCACGACGGTTCGACCCTTAAGTACGACGGTACGACCCTTAAGCACGACGGTTCGACCCTTAAGTACGACGGTACGACCCTTAAGCACGACGGTTCGACCCTTAAGTACGACGGTACGACCCTTAAGCACGACGGTTCGACCCTTAAGTACGACGGTACGACCCTTAAGCACGACGGTTCGACCCTTAAGTACGACGGTACGACCCTTAAGCACGACGGTTCGACCCTTAAGTACGACGGTACGACCCTTAAGCACGACGGTTCGACCCTTAAGTACGACGGTACGACCCTTAAGCACGACGGTTCGACCCTTAAGTACGACGGTACGACCCTTAAGCACGACGGTTCGACCCTTAAGTACGACGGTACGACCCTTAAGCACGACGGTTCGACCCTTAAGTACGACGGTACGACCCTTAAGCACGACGGTTCGACCCTTAAGTACGACGGTACGACCCTTAAGCACGACGGTTCGACCCTTAAGTACGACGGTACGACCCTTAAGCACGACGGTTCGACATAGATATAACGAAAGGGACAACGAAAGAAACATAGATATAACGAAGGAGACAACGAAAGACATGGATATAACGAAAGAGACAACGAAAGAAACATAGATATAACGAAGGAGACAACGAAAGAGACATGGATATAACGAAGGAGATATAACGAAAGAGACATGACGAAAGAGACAACGAAAGAGACATAGATATAACGAAAGAGACATAGATATAAAGAGACATAGATATAAAGAAAGAGACATAGATATAAAGAGACATAGATATAAAGAGACATAGATATAAAGAAAGAGACATAGATATAAAGAGACATAGATATAAAGAAAGAGACATAGATATAAAGAAAGAGACATAGATATAAGGATAACGAAGAAGACCAAGAGATAACGAAAACGAAGGAGAAACAGCAAGGGATACATCTATCGCCTTGAGGCACCACCACCTGAGTAGATGCATTAAGGGGAAGGGGAGGGGAGTTGCCGCTTGGGGTGAGGGTGTGATGAAGTGAGGGTGGAGAAGGTGGAGGGTGGAGAGGGGAAGGTGTGGGGGAGAGGGTGGTCTGCTGGAGCAGAGGAGGAAGACGTTATGATAAAATAACAATAAAGCTTCATAAGGGTCAATGCGTCGCACTGCGGGTTGAAGGAGGAGGAGTGGATTCCCTCGTAACATAGTCAGGTTTACAGTCGGGAGTGGCATCTGTGTGTGTGTGTGTATGTAATCACCTACTTGTACTAGTCAGGGAGGGAGTTAGGTCTATACTCGTGGGCGTGGGGGGCGCCCCATCTCTCAAACATTCTCGGGGGGGCGCCCCATCTCTCAAACATTCTCCACTGGACCTCATCTCTCAAACATTCTCCACTGGACCTCATCTCTCAAACATTCTCCACTGGACCTCATCTCTCAAACATTCTCCACTGGACCTCACCTCTCAAACACCACTGGACGCCCCATCTCTCAAACATTCTCCACTGGACGCCCCATCTCTCAAACATTCTCCACTGGACGCCCCATCTCTCAAACATTCTCCACTGGACGCCCCATCTCTCAAACATTCTCCACTGGACGCCCCATCTCTCAAACATTCTCCACTGGACCACACGAACTTTGGAAAGCGTTCCATGTTCTCCACTGTGCATTCCAGTCCTCCACGACTTATATACTGGATAGAAGCATTCACTCCCATCCCTTCGGACAAGTAACTGGAGCCTTCGCTCTTTCTTGGAGCAACTTCGAGATGAACCTCTCATGACTTTATCGAGCTGGTATATAAAATGGAAGGCTGTGTGATCAAGTCACTGCTCCTTCTCCTCTTCTCCTCTCCAGCTGGGGATATTCAAAGCCTCCATAGTCTTTCCCCGTCACTCGACTCTGATATATATATATAACATCAGTACTACCCTCCTTGGTCCCCACGCCTGGTCCTCCCTCCTCCATCAGTTCTTCGTGCGGTGATTCAACTGGAGAGGCACATAATATTATACTTATAACCCTCCACCCTCTCTCTCCCTCCCTCCTCACTCCTAATGTACGATGTGGACAGCTTGCATAACGTCGCCTCATTCATTTATCTGACATTGGCAATAACTGCCTTCAGCCAGAGCGCCTCCTCCACACACACTCTTCTCCTCCTTCTCCTCCTCCTTCTCCTCCTCCTCCTTCTCCTCCCCCTTCTCCTTCTTCTCCTCCTCCTTCTCCTTCTCCTCCTCCTTCTCCTCCTCCTCCTTCTCCTCCTCCTCCTTCTCCTCCTTCTCCTCCTTCTTCTCCTTCTCCTTCTCCTCCTTCTCCTCCTCCTCCTTCTCCTTCTTCTCCTCCTCCTTCTCCTCCCCTTTCTCCTTCTTCTCCTCCTCCTTCTTCTTCTCCTCCTTCTCCTTCTTCTCCTCCTCCTTCTCCTCCTTCTTCTCCTTCTCCTCCTCCTTCTCCTCCTCCTGTGGCACACCAACGCCCTGGTTCCTGGCCAATGAACTCGAAGTGTCTCTCTCCCCCTCCCAAAAAATCGCGTTACCACAGACATGATTCGAGGTGTTGTGAACTCGTCGATGACACATTGCTTTTGAGTCAGATGGCGATGCTAAGTCGTTCTGTGGCCCGATTCGCTTCGTAACCAAACTCCAACTGTATATAGTTACTTTTTTTGGTTTCCCAATTGGTGGCTATGATTACATAGTTACTTTTTTTGTCTCCTAATTGATTGCTATGATTACATAGTTACTTTTTTTGTCTCCCAATTGGTAGTTATAATTACATAGTTACATTTTTTGTTTCCCAGTTGGTGGCTATGATAATATAGTTACTTTTTTGTTTCCCAATTGGTGGCTATGATTACATAGTTACTTTTTTTTTTTAAACAAATAGTGGTTATAATAGTCTCAATACATCCATTCTAGTACGTACCAAGATCTAGGTATGATTCCACATTATATTATTTTTATATTTTCTAACCATGCATTGAGCTTGTAGCCATAAAGAATTTAATTTTGTATCGTGTCATATGCGACTTGACAAGCCAAGACTTCTTATCTCTCCCGGATCCTTGCTTAGCAAATCGTATTATCTTATCTGTCCCGGATCCCAGTGCAGTATCTTATCTCTCCCCTGGATCCTTGCGTAGTATATTATCTTATCACTCGTGTAGTATCTTATCTTATCACTCCCCTGGATCCTTGTGTGGTATATTATCTTATCGTGTAGTATCTTATCTTATCTCTCCCCTGGATCCTTGCGTAGTATATTATCTTATCGCGTAGTATCTTATCTTATCTCTCCCCTGGATCCTTGCGTAGTATATTATCTTATCACTCGTGTAGTATCTTATCTTATCTCTCCCCTGGATCCTTGCGTAGTATATTATCTTATCGCGTAGTATCTTATCTTATCTCTCCCCTGGATCCTGGTGTAGTATATTATCTTATCACTCGTGTAGTATCTTATCTTATCTCTCCCCCGTATCCTAGCGTAGTATATTATCTTATCACTCGTGTAGTATCTTATCTTATCCCTCCCCTGGATCTCGCGTTGTATCTTATCTTATCTCACAGTCTGGTCAAGGGGGGAAAAAAAAACCTCCCAATGTACGTTCGTGGGACTTGATCCTCCTCCTAGTCTACGAATCCACATCTCCAGGATCACCTCAGCTCCCCAGAGACCGGTCACCTTCCATCATGAGGGCGTGGGCGATCTCTGAGCGGAGGGAGAGAGAGAGAGAGAGAGAGAGAGAGAGAGAGAGAGAGAGAGAGAGAGAAATTATGAAAGAGGAAAAAAAATATATATATTAGGCAAATTAGCCAATTTCTCTTACAGTGGGAGGGAAGCAGCCATGCCCCCCTAACCTTCCCCTCCCCTCTACTGTGAGGGGAAGGGAGCGGTGGTGAGGGAAGGGCTGGGGAGCGGGCTGCCTCCCTCATCCTACCCCGGCAGGAGAGGGGGGCCTTAATACTGTTGAAGATAATGAGGAAAAGCAGGAGAGCTCGAGGGCCCAGTCCAACTGAGGATGTGAAAGGTGATTCCCGCGCCATTGTGTGTGAGGGAAGAACTCACACTCGTTGAGGTGGACAGGCCACCACAGTGGAGTGTACACACTGAGGAAGAGAGAGAGAGAGAGAGAGAGAGAGAGAGAGAGAGAGAGAGAGAGAGAGAGAGAGAGAGAGAGAGAGAGACTGTGCACGCGAGATATTGTGAGATAATGGGAAAGCAGAGAGAGAGAGAGAGAGAGAGAGAGAGAGAGAGAGAGAGAGAGAGGGAGGGAGGGAGAGAGAGAGAGAGAGAGAGAGAGAGAGAGAGAGAGAGAGAGAGAGAGAGAGAGAGAGAGAGAGAGACTAAACCATCCTAAGGAACGCCACAGGCATCAGAAAGAGAGAAACAGAGAGATATATACAAAATACACACACACACACACACATGACGAATCAAGGACACGAAAGGTTTCGACTGCAAGAAAACGGATCAATGACGAATTCGTTTCAAGAATAATGTACACATTAAGGGCCATACATTAACAGGAGAAATAAAAAAATTATAACCGTTCAAATCGACAGATAATACAACAGTGGACAATAATACAACGTCTCCTCACCCCTGTCTAATGTACAGAACAGACCTAAAATACTAAAGTGATTTGTTTAAAATGAAAAAAAATGAATACTCAAATCACACTCGTTGTATTCTACCAAGCGACATCTACGGAAGGCTATGTAACAGGACACAGCGAGAGGGAAGTCGTAGGCGGGGGCTACCCCATCTGTCTAGAGGGCGCGCTCACACACCAAACCACCCACCCACCCACACACACCCTCAGAGCTGGTGGCGTCCGAATGACACCTCCATTACACACACTGTTGTTCCCCGACTTCCCTACGATTTGACGACGCTATTAGGCACGGTATTGGCACCCCTGAACACCACGCCTGGGACGACGACCCTCGAGCACGACAATACGACCTTTTGGGTACGATGGCCAAGCGCACGACCTGACCGTTAACGTCTCGTCAAAGGTTAGGCCAGCATGCTCCAGGGTCGTGCCGTCGCGGTAAAGGGTCGTATCGTCGTGCTCCAGGGTCGTGCCGTCGCGGTAAAGGGTCGTATCGTCGTGCTCCAGGGTCGTACCGTCGTGGTAAAGGGTCGTACCGTCGTGCTCAAGGATCGCACCGTCGTGCTCCAGGGTCGTACCGTCGTGCTCAAGGGAAGACAAGGGGAACATAATCCTCTCTGGTCTTCAGCAGCAAATTTCCCCCAAAATCCAGTAATCTTTTTTGCAGACACATGTACGAGCTCCCAGCTGATGATGTCTCTTGTGACGACTATATATATATATATATATATATCATTCATTCATCTATCATACTTAATCGCTGTTTCCCGCGTCAGCGAGGTAGCGCCAGAAAACAGAAACACAATGGCCCATCCACTCACACACACACACACAATATATATATACTGATGAGGGAGAGCTGGAGATGGAAATGAGGGTATGAGGCAAGACAGGAGGAGGAGGTATGAGAGCAACACGAGGGAATGAACAGAAGAAAGAAAACACGCAGAATACAAGAGACAAGGAAAGAAAACGGAGAATGACTAATAAAAACCATAAATAAGGGAAATAAGAAGCAAACACACACACACAAAGGTAACGGAGGCAAACACAGGACTCAGAAAGATAAACGGATGGAGGACGAATGGTATCAAAACCGTAAATAAAGGCAAAGGAGGCATATACGACTACACAATAGAGAAGATGAAGGAAGAATTATACATAATGGAGTTGTAAAGGGAGAAAGGGAAGACTAACAAATGTGAGGGATGAACGAACGTGAGAAACAGAGGGATCAGGGAAGAGATACGAGAGGAATGGTGTAAGTAGGAGGGCGTTTTCCCTAAATGGAAAAAAGATAAAAAGAAACAAGAAAGAAATGAGAGAAAATGATGAGAAATGAATATGCTTCGGAGGAGAGGCCATTACGAGAGAGAGAGAGAGAGAGAGAGAGAGAGAGAGAGAGAGAGAGAGAGAGAGAGAGAGAGAGAGAGAGAGACGCACAGAATACGAATGGATGAACAGAAGGATACAAAGAATAAGTAAGATGAGACAATTCATACGCCTGTGATGCGAATACATGATGGAGAGGGTAGCAGAAGATAGTGCAATACTTTCCAATTGGCCTATCAAGAAACTATCATGCAAATTATGCTCTTTTTTTTCAATAGTCAAACTATAGTTTCTTTTTATTTTTTTTTTTGACTTCACAACTTTTCTACGTCCCAGGTGGCTGAAACCAACTTACATACGACCTCGATGGGTAAACCTAACTCTCCTACTCTTTCCAGTGGGTAAACTCTACTTTCTCTACCATCCCGAGATGTAAACTCCAACACCAGTTTACCTTCACCCCTCCCCCACCAAAAAAAGAAAGATTCACAAGGTAAAAAAAGTCACTCAGCGCCTCTCAACACCCACAAACGTTACAAACTAACCCAAATGTACTTTTTCAGCGGCGTCTCGTCAATTAAACGTACCAAGTTCCTTAATGTCTCTCCCATGGGAGATAACTGGGGTGGTTGGGATCTGAAGCATTTTCCCCCTGAACCCCCTACCTCGAGACGAGACTATTACTCGAAGTGGAAGGCCTCCACACGGACAGAACCACTGGAACACCACTGTGGATGATCGCTGAACGACGGGTGGACACGGTAGGAACGGAAGATGGAGAGGATCAAAGCAGACGATGAACTGGAGGAGAAAGAATAATAAAAGAATCGAGATGAAAAAAAAATGGTAGGAAAGCTTAAGAACTGCGTAAATACTACATAAAAGTCAAAACCAAAATGTGGCAAAACAAAGAGGAATATGTCAAATGAACGAAGAGGATAAGAGAGAGAGAGAGAGAGAGAGAGAGAGAGAGAGAGAGAGAGAGAGAGAGAGAGAGAGAGAGAGATTAACGAAAGCAAGTCGATGGGAGAGCGAGAGAAACACCAGAGTAAACAAAGCTCACTGAGCAATAAGAGAACACGACGTCGCTAAACACAAATGTGGATAACACACGACCCACAACAACTGAGGTAGAAAGGTGACGAGAAATCGAGGAGGGAAGAGATGCTCTAAGTAGGGCAAGGACAAGAGATTCTCTCGCGTTATCGCAAGACTTTCGAGGTTGTGTACGATGGCTCCCTTAGCCTTTGATCTCATCTCCCCCGTAATTACACAGACGCCTTAGGCCAAGCCTCTCGGGGTGAGGGCAGGAGCTAAAAGGGTTTAAGGGGCACGTGGTGGGGGTGAAATTTCTTCTTCCCCCTCCCTTCCCTCCCTCCCTCCACCCACCACGTCCCTCTCTTTCCCTCAATTGTCTGGATGGCGTTATGAGACGGGCCCAGACGAAGACTGTCTCTTCTTTCCTCGTCCCGTCTCCCGTCCCGGTAAGACAGGCTGGTGCACTGTCCCAGTGCTGTGGTCTTCATTCTGTCTGCTGCTCAGATGATCGACTTCCTTATAACGTATCGAGTAAATAACAAGAGATAATGTCTGTTGAACGAGACTAAGTGAGGTTCACACTTTGAACATGATGGTACGGCCCTTGAGCAAGATGGTGCGGCCTTTGAGCACGATGGTGCGGCCTTTCAGCACGATGGTGCGGCCTTTCAGCACGACATTACTGCCCTTGAGCACGATGGTGCGGCCCTTGAACACGACAATACGGCCCTTGAGCACGATGGTGCAGCCTTTGAGCATGAAAATACGGCCTTTGAGCACGTTGGTGCGGCCTTTGAGCACGATGGTGCGGCCTTTGAGCACGACAATACGGCCCTTAAGCACGATGGTGCGGCCTTTGAGCACGACAATACGGCCCTTGAGCACGATGGTGCGGCCTTTGAGCACGACAATACAGCCCTTGAGCACGACGGTGCGGCCTTTGAGCACGACAATACGGCCCTCAAGCACGATGGTGCGACCCTTGCGTATGATGGCCAGATCCTTGACCTGACCATTACCGAGGGTCCGACACTACCAAGAGACCCGACACTTCAGAAGCAAGGGCGTCTCGTTCGACCGTCTCGACCCGCTGCACCAGTGGTGGAGACGCGCCACATAATTACTTACGTCTGGACTCCGGAGGAGTGGGGAGGAAGTGGTTTGTGGAGGGAAGGGGAGAAAGGAAGGAAGACTAAGAGGGAGAGGAATGGGGTGAAAAGATGAGGAGAAAGAGCCACAAAGATGGACGGTCTATGATGAGGTGGTCTTCTACGGTAGAGTCCATGGGAAGACCATACAACAACAAAAGACCTGATGGTCTAAGACGAGGTTATCTGCTGGAGGAACGTACACCAGGGAAAGGCCAGATAACAGACGACCTGATGATCTACGACCAGGTTATCTGCCGAAGGAAAATAAGAGTATTCGTATGTGCTAATATCTTTTGGAAAAGTAAAAAACTGGAGGCGAGGATATTCCCAGCCTCCCGCTCCATAACATACCCTCGACGCGACATCACCTCCACCAACGAAAGAGCAAAGCACTGCAAAGATCACACACACACACAAACACTGAATGAAGTTATCTTTCAGTAATGTGTTGGGCTGATCAATGCAGCTGCTGTGTCTTCCTTTCCACAGCACTTGACGCTGTGGGCAGCGTTGAGAACCAGAGGGTCAGAGAGAGAGAGAGAGAGAGAGAGAGAGAGAGAGAGAGAGAGAGAAACAAAGAGAGAGAGAGCAATCTATCTGCCTACACCCGTAAAAGCCAACCACCTCATCAACAACCAAACTCTGGGCTTGGAACAGACCACCCAAAAAAAAAACGCGCCTCTCAAATACCATCCACATAACCCACGAGAACCAGAAACTGGTGCTGGGCGGGGAGCACACGTACCTGTAGCGGAAGCCAAGACCTGACCTCACCCCTACAGTCGTTGCTAAGTGGTGGGTGGACCTCTCCATCCCTCCCTCCGTCACTTCCGGGGTAATTACTCGGGGACGTCCCGTCGTCCAATACGCACCAGTCTGCATCCAGACTCCAATATAGTCGCATCATCCCTGTCCATTGTGTCATCCCAGTGTTAACTCATGGCCTTTTCCTCAGCTGTGATTACGCTCATGGGCTCACTCTGCTGTGTCGTCCTCCTCTTTGCACTTTCAGTTACCGGATGGTTATACCGCGAAACGTCCTATCGTAAGACGAAAATGGAAACCAACGTTGGTAATGTCCTGCTCTGTATGTGTGGAGAGGTCGGTGCTGCAAGCGACGTTACAGGAAGCTGGTGTACATGTACGTGTCGTTATCTGGCTGTCAAATAAGGGATGGGACGACGAGACTGTGGCCTCAATAGTCAATTGAATGTTGATGGCTGGGGGGGGGGGGGGGTGGATCTGTCACGTATATGTGGAGACAGATTTCAGGACCTGCAGGTGTGGCGCTTGTAAGTACTTAACGCGACGAGGGAGACGTTTCTCCTCATATCATCCTCTGGTGTTGCATAGGCGCGCCCCTTCGTTCAGATGGCTGGCGATGAGTCGTCCCAGCGAACATCGAGTGGTAAACCATATTCTTTTTTCCCCAAACATCTTAAGGGAAGCTGATACTGTTGCACACAAGACTGGATTGATTTCGGACTTTTGTGATGAATGACAACTCTTAGCTCTCGATCGCTGTCTGCCAAGTGTACATTTCTTTTCTTTTTTAAGCCACAATATCCACGACTTCTTCCTCGTCGTGTTGAGATGCAGGAGCGAGTGTGTTGTGACAGTTCACATCTAGGGGTGTTATGCCGCTCATGTCGTGGTGGTGGGCAGTCACGCACCTCTGCCAATGTGAGGCAGCCGGGGTTGAGCAGTTCCTGCAGAGCCTTAAGGCGTTCTCGATCCAGGAGAGGACACGAGACGCACGTGCCCTTAAGGTTCTTCGGACGTATGCCTATATATACACAACGCTCTCCTCAAAACAACAAGTAGACGCCCCTTCGTCGACCAGACCCCCAGCCCGCACCCGGCGGTGTCTCGCACACATCCGTGACGAACTGCTCACTCTCCACAACTCTCTTTCTTTTTCTTCTTTTTTTAAACACAGGAAAGGGATCGTTTGTATACTGCTCCTCCCTACGGCGAACGAGAGACCACATCCTTCTACCATGTTATCTCCATCGATCATTCTCGGATGCTCTAGCGAAGCCTGTGCATCGCAAGGGATGACGTCGAACCTGGGAGGAGAGGGGGCGAGCAACGAGACGTCGGGGTTTTGATACCATGCGGGTCCAAAACGGCCACCGCTCTGGACGCGGGTCGTAAATGCCTGTGGGGGACAGGACGCGCACGAGAGAGAGAGAGAGAGAGACCGACCGACCGACCGACCCTATGGGTACACCGACCACAGTCTCGACTACCATGGGACGCGATGGTGCTTCGGCTGTACGTGCTAGACCACCCCGTTACTCCTCCAGTAGTATGTCGCGTGGGACCTAAGACGGTGGCATTCATGGGTTACAGAACACCTAACTGTCTTAGTTCTCTCGGGGGTAACTCTAAACTCAAACGCAAGAGAACACGGCAGTGTTTATGCAGGCACCGCCGTGTGACTGGGGGTCTGGCACCTCTCCCTAAAACATTTCCCCACACGAGATAAATTGAGCATATACGTCCTCTTGGATCGATGCGTCGTCATCAACTAACTGAAAGAGGAGAGGACGAGAACACCCATCATCCAATGGTAGGAACAGCGCTCCCAGCCACCGACGTAAGCTCGACCACACGGCGGCCACAGCTGACGTGTTGGATGATCAGCTGGTGAGGCGGTGTGTGAACCCATCCCCTCTGTAGCAATGCCCCTTACCTTCCCAGATGGTGAGGATCACATGGGATATTGTGTCCAAGAAAGCGAGGAGCTGAAGGAACGTGGTGGACTTTGATGATATACGTAAACGGGGGAGAATAATTTCTTCTCGTACTATATATATATATATATATATATATATATATATCTGGGTTCTTGTCAGGGAAGTTCAACCCAAGACGCTGCTCTTACTTCACAATAGAAACTACACACACACACACACACACACACGCACGCACACACACACGACAGGTCTGCTTTTCCGCCTGAAAGACGAAAGGAGATTGAGCGGCGCGCCGTCAGCTTCCAGGCTGGGGAGGACCAGTGCCTTGGCTGCCTCTGGAAGGCAGGTTCCAGGCAATATTTCCAAGGGTCTCTCGGGGAGATTAAAGGGTAGGAGGAAATGATGACGAGGTCTGTAGAGAAATTACGTGCCAAGGAGGAATATTTCTAGGGTCTTTTGAGAGATTACAGGCTCACGCGGAAATACTTCTGGGGTCTTTCGAGAGATAACAGACCTCAGAAATATTTCCAAGGTCTCTTAAGGGACTACAGTGCCAAGGAAACTATCTCTGTGGTCTTTCTGTAGGACTGTCCGCCTAGAGGACATTAACGTCACAAGGAAATAGAAGAAAATCTATTCCAATGGGCAAAAAAAAAGATTGATACAAAATATAGCAAAATGAAACCTACTCATGTGTAAGAAAGTAAATAAGATTATATAAACTCAAGAAGAGACTTAACAACACGTAGAAAACGACGAAATAGGGGCAAATTTTATTCAACCTGAACCTGAACACTAAGAACAAAATGGATACAAGCTCTTAAAGGACTGGCCAAGTCTAATCTAACCCCACAGTCACCCCTAAGTCTGTCTCTACTGGGAAGCTGAGGTGTGGCGGGCAGTAGGATTCGATCCCTTGAGTTATATATAAGCTAAGAGTCGTCTGTTACTGCAGCAATTGCTGGTCTCAATCCTTCTCAGAGGTTCATCGTTCCCAGCTAATGAGCGCTCACAGGCTTTACCTCGAATAGACCATCGTTCTCATCTGAGCCAATCAGAGCTCATGTTCTTTACTGTGGATGGGACGATGTCCCCCAACTCAGCCAACCAGGGCTCATGTCTTTACTGCGATTACTCCATCAACCTCATCTCAGCCTATCAGGGCTCATGTCTTGACTGCGAATACTCCATCATCCTCATCTCAGCCAATCAAGGCTCATGTCTTTACTGCGAATACTCCATCAATCTCAACTTAGCCAATCAGGGCTCAAGTCTTCACTGTGGATGGTCCAACATCCTCACCTCAGCCAATCAGGGGTTACGTCTTTACTGTGGACAGCATAACGTCCTTACTTCAGCCAATCAGGGCTTGTGTTTTCCTGTGGACAGTCCATCAGCCTCACCTCGGCCAATCACGACTCACGTCTATACTGTGGTTAGTCCATTATTCTCACCTCGGCCAATCAGGGGCTCACTAATAGCCTATAAACGACCCAGAAGACCTACCCCCTCGTCCGTAAGGCGTACAACGACCTCGTTCAGCCTCCAGAATGATCATGTACGACCCACACAAACACACTGTGACGGCTCTCTCTCTCTCTCTCTCTCTCTCTCTCTCTCTCTCTCTCTCTCTCTCTCTCAACAATGGCCCCCCTTTCAGAAATAACAACATGGAGTCAATCAGTCGTCTCTGACCTTCCCCCCCCCCCGTACAACCCACCCAGGCAACCCCCCGGGAAAACCTTTGACGCGAGGGCGAACTCATTAGAGCGGCAATAGACCCTCTGGTGCGATGCGCACCGACGGAAATAGACGGGGACACGAGAGAGAGAGAGAGAGAGAGAGAGAGAGAGAGAGAGAGAGAGAGAGAGAGAGAGAGGTCCAGCAGCCAGAGGGGTGAGAGATGTGGGGCTGGGAGGGAGAGAGAAAGTCAGATAGCGAGAGACAGGGGAGAAGAGAAGTAAGGAGAGTGTGTTACATGGCGAGAGACGGTAGGGGGGAAAGGAGAAGTAGGGAGAGTCATCGAAGATCTACAGGTGTCAGGGAGAGGAGTCAATACTTATTAAGTGCCTCACAGCTGGAGGACGTCCTCTCTTTACCCATGCCACACAGCTGGAGGAGGACGTCCTCTCTTTATCTATGCCTCACAGCTGGACGACGTCCTCTCTTTACCCATGCCTCACAGCTGGAGGACGCCTCTCTTTACCCATGCCTCACAGCTGGAGGAGGACGTCTCTTTACCCATGCCTCACAGCTGGAGGATGTCCTCTCTTTACCCATGCCTCACAGCTGGAGGATGTCCTCTCTTTACCCATGCCTCACAGCTGGAGGACGTCCTCTCTTTACCCATGCCTCACAGCTGGAGGACGACTCTCTTTATCCATGCCTCACAGCTGGAGGAGGACGTCCTCTCTTTACCCATGCCTCACAGCTGGAGGATGTCCTCTCTTTACCCAAGCCTCACAGCTGGAGGAGGACGTCTCTCTACCCATGCCTCACAGCTGGAGGATGTCCTCTCTTTACCCATGCCTCACAGCTGGAGGACGTCTCTCTTTACCCATGCCTCACAGCTGGAGGATGTCCTCTCTCTACCCATGCCTCACAGCTGGAGGACGTCTCTTTACCCATGCCTCACAGCTGGAGGAGGACGTCCTCTCTTTACCCATGCCTCACACCTGGAGGAGGACGTCCTCTCTTTACCCATGCCTCACACCTGGAGGAGGACGTCCTCTCTTTACCCATGCCTCACACCTGGAGGAGGACGTCCTCTCTTTACCCATGCCTCACAGCTCATGACCCACTCTACTCATGCTTCACGTCCCCCTTCTCCTCCCCACCCCACCTCAACCCTCTCACCCAATCATGAACATTTCCATAACTTTCGCGCGACCATTTTTCCAACGCGATATGAAACTCATTCTCAATCATGGTGAAATGGGAAAGGCGTGATACCCATTTCCAATCATAAGAAAAAAAAAAAACAGCAGCTCTGTGCAGTATTTTCCCGCTGTCACGATATTCATATAAATGTATTCGGTATTATCACGAACACAACAAAAATGTTTAAACTGCTGATAATGTCAACAAATAGAGAGAAAAAAGAGATTATTCTGTTTCTAGATGATGAAGTACATAATACTAGAGGCTGGTGATGCTATAGGGAGGACGAAGAGGACCCAAAGCATCCACGTAGAAGACGAGGAGGAGGAGGTCCCGGAATACCTGTCAAGGATAGACAGAGAGAACCCCGAATATCCAAAAGGACGACGAAGAGGACACAGAATATGCTCATAGAGGTCAAAATCGACCCAAAATATCCTTTAAGAGGACCAAGAGGACCCAGAATATTCATGTGGTGGACGAAGAGGACCCTAAATATCCATAAAGAGGACGAAGAGGACCCAAAATATTCATATGGAGGACGAAGATGACCCAAAATATCCATAAAGAGGACAAGAGGACCCACAATATCCATATGGAGGAAAAAAAAAAGCAACCTAAAATATCCATATAGAGGACGAAGAAGACCCAGAATATTCATGTGGAGGACGAAGAGGACACAAAATATCCGAACAGAGGACAAAGAGGACCTAAATTACCCGTATGGAGGACAAGAGAAACCCAGAATATTCATAAGAGGACGAGTATGACAGAATATTCATCAAGAGAACGAAGAGAACTGGTGTGAGCACAAGAGGACGATGCGCACTGGTTTGAGCACAGGAGGACACACACCGTGGGTCATCAAGAAGTCCAAAAGAGACACGAGTATATCGAAGGAGATGAAGAGGACAGGAGACGGAGTGGCTATCTAGAGGTAATGTGAGATGGAGGTGTGGTACATGGGATAGACAGATAACAGACTGGGATAGACAGATAACAGACTACTTGATGGTCTACGCCGGAGTTACCTGCTGGAGGACAGTACATGGGGTAGACAGATGACAAGAGGCCTGATGGTCTATGACGAGGTTATCTGCTGAAGGACAGTACATGGGAAAGCCAGACAACAGAAGACCTGCTGGTCTATGACAATGTTATCTGCTAGAGAACAGTACATGGGAAAGCCAGATGACAGAAGACCTGCTGGTCTATGACGAGGTTATCTGCTGAAGGACAGTACATGGGAAAGCCAGACAACAGAAGACCTGCTGGTCTATGACCAGGTCATCTGCTGGAGGACAGTAAATTGTACCCCAGGTTCATAATCTGTATAAAACGAAAAGAAGATTGTAAAACAGAAAGCTCCCCGCCACCAACCAGTTCCCTTTGGCATGCAAGGCCACAGGGAAACAGCTATCCAGGAGTACCACGTACCTTGGGCAAGATATACTCTTATTGGACTGTCATAAGAAAAGGATGAATGGGATTAGATTCTACCGATAACGGGAAACAGTGTGTTCAGTTTTTCGACCACATGAAACCCTGGAGTGCATAGATTCTCAAAGTGTGCTGTGGAAAAAAAGAAAAAAAGAGCTGAAATACATGATATTATACAGTTATTCTTAAAGATGTTTATTCAGTGATAATATCAGAATATCCGACCAGCCTTAACTGTCTTGAAAACATTTGATCTCAGTTTATTCCGTTATTCCTTTAACTACAGTTTCCCCCCCTTTGAGTCCATCTCCCTCCCATTAACTTCAAACTGTTATTTCCGGCTTCTGTAACTCTCGTATGAAAAAATTGTCAAAAAGTATTTTGTAGCCTTCTTTCACATCTCAAGAGTTTGAGTCTGTTTTCTTTATTCTTTTTAGAGAAAATAATCGGTGTCTAACTTTGTCTTCGTAAAGTATCTGAGTGACGAAATTAGTTTTGTTGATCATCTCTGTATTCATTCAAGTTTTCCTTCGTCTTTGATGGAGTTTGTTGACCTACATATTCTAGATGATGTAAGACTAGAGAGTTGTAGAAATTCAGTATTTCGTCTTCCTTTTTTCTAGTTTAAATTACTAGCTAAGAAATCTAATTCTGTTTCTCATAATATACAACAATATATTTCACTGAATACATTACGTCAAACGTATTGTATCACTCAAAGTCTTTCCCTTCTCGTGCTTTTAATATTGGCTCACCAAAATTATAATACTCGTGTATACTACTATAAATACCTAGTAAAACACGTGTCACTTACAATGAAGTCCATCTATCTCTGGACGTTCCAATATTTCGTCTAAATCCCTTGCAATCTTGTAGGCTTTATTTCCTAATGGCACGTCACCGGTAAAAAGTGAGGTATATATATATATATTTTTTCATCGGTGGTTTCCGCCTCTAAATCCATGATACAGATGAAGGGTATGGGACCCGGGGCTGGGCTGTCCAAGACTTATATGTTACCCTGCTCCTCACATACTATATATATATATATATATATATATATATATATATATATATATATATATATATATATCCCTGGGGATAGGGGAGAAAGAATACTTCCCACGTATTCCTTGCGTGTCGTAGAAGGCGACTAAAAGGGGAGGGAGCGGGGGGCTGGAAATCCTCCCATCTCGTTTTTTTTTTTTTAATTTTCCAAAAGAGGGAACAGAGAAGGGGGCCAGGTGAGGATATTCCCTCAAAGGCCCACTCCTCTGTTCTTAACGCTACCTCGCTAACGCGGGAAATGGCGAATAGTTTGAAAAAAAAATATATATATATAATATATATATATATATATATATATATTATATATATATATATATATATATATATATATATATATATATATATATATATCACGTAAAGGTATCTCTGAATCCCATTTATTGATGTATAATACATGAAGAGCGCAATTAAATTTGTTGAACATTCTTATCCTATGGAACCCACGGTAATTTTCAGTTAGGAGTTTAGTTTATCATCTGAACATCTAACAAATTTAACCATGAAAATTGTTTCTACCACCATACCCAAAACCGAATTGTGACTAACGTCAATTTGGGATGCATTTTTTTGTGTCCTTTGTAAACTGATGTTACACATGGAAGTGTTAACATATGGAACAATTTGGAATAATTTATCAGTTAAAGGAGTTAAGAACCCTATCATATATACGTTTAAGAAGAGATTTTCAGAAATACATCGCTTCAGTTTCAGCAATGACATTACTTACACCTCCTAAATTATATGTAAATTTACAGCTTAAGTCTCTTTAGTTCATCTTCATTATTTCCCCTCGCACTACCCTAATCTCCAGAGATTCCGATCTCTTTCACTCTCACGAAGAGCCTCGAAATGACCCCGTGCTCTGTTACTGTTGGCATTCTCTTGTACTCCCAAACCCCAAGTCATTCAAACGCCTCTCTAACTTTTTTTTTTCGCCCTTTGATGCATGCATGAGTGATGGGAACAGCTACTTCTCGACCTGCTATTGCAGAAGTCTGGGAGAGAGGTCGTCAGAATCACTTAACTTATTCGGGTCTAATATTTCCCTCAATAAGTATATTATAACTTCCAATGTCGTCTAAGTTCTGAGTCTTTGAAAAAGAATTCTTGTCCCTGGGAATAAGGTTTGGGCTTGTAGTATATTCTGGTCCCCTGGGAATAAGTTCTGGGCTTGTAGTATATTCTGGTCCCCTGGGAATATGTTCTGAGCTTGTAGTATATTCTGGTCACCTGGGAATATGTTCTGAGCTTGTAGTATATTCTGGTCCCCTGGGAATATGTTCTGGGCTTGTAGTATATTCTGGTCCCTGGGAATAAGGTTTGGGCTTGTAGTATACTCTGGTCACCTGGGAATATGTTCTGAGCTTGTAGTATATTCTGGTACCCTAATAATAAGTTCTGGGCTTGTAGTATATTCTAGTCCCCTGGGAATAAGTTCTGGGCTTGTAGTATATTCTGGTACCCTAATAATAAGTTCTGGGCTTGTAGTATATTCTGGTACCCTAATAATAAGTTCTGGGCTTGTAGTATATTCTGGTCCCCTGGGAATAAGTTCTGGGCTTGTAGTATATTCTGGTACCCTAATAATAAGTTCTGGGCTTGTAGTATATTCTGGTCCCCTGGGAATATGTTCTGGGCTTGTAGTATATTCTGGTCCCCTGGGAATACGTTCTGGGCTTGTAGTATATTCTGGTACCCTAATAATAAGTTCTGGGCTTGTAGTATATTCTGGTCCCCTGGGAATACGTTCTGGGCTTGTAGTATATTCTGGATAATATATTTTCTACAGTGAACTCTGGACTGAAATAATAATATAATGAAGTCGAATCTCTGCTATAATATAAGATGTCCATTCATCGTCTTATTAAACTTGCACTTTTGATATCTTTCATGCAACTCTTTGTATATATAAAGATTTCTTCAGCGTTCTTGAAACTTACAAGAATTTCTGCTTTTCCCATTCTCGTTCACTAACTTTCTATCTTACAAATCTCTCTCTCTCTGTCGTCTAAACATTCCATGATCCTGGGGATTAAAGCTAGCTTTAAGCCACTTGAGACACAGTGTATTACATGTTATAAAAACCAACCAGTCTCTCATTTCCCCCAACCATCCGACATGGAATCTCTCTCTCTCTCTCTCTCTCTCTCTCTCTCTCTCTCTCTCTCTCTCTCTCTCTCTCTCTCTCTCTCATTCACCCCAATCATCCAACCGGGCAATTCTCTCTCTCTCTCTCTCTCTCTCTCTCTCTCTCTCTCTCTCTCTCTCTCTCTCTCTCTCTCTCTCTCATTCACCCCAATCATCCAACCGGGCAATTCTCTCTCTCTCTCTCTCTCTCTCTCTCTCTCTCTCTCTCTCTCTCTCTCTCTCTCTCTCTCTCATTCCGTCTCAGTTTCTCATTTCCCGAGAACACCATTTCTCTCGAGGACGAATATTTCTCCACACACCACGTCTCTTGTACGGACATGTACACCTCGAGCCAACACCTAGTGAGGTGGGAGGGTGGAGGTTGGGGTAGGGCTGGTGAGGGACGCACAATGACGAACATAGACACAAAACAATACAAATGAACGCTACGTAAACAACTGGAGGAGGAGTGAGGAACAGAGAGTTGATGGGGTAATAGCCAGCAGCAGGGCCAAGAGCAGCAAGTAGGGAGAAGAGCAGCAAGCAGGGGGCAAGAGCAGCATGCAGGGGGCAAGAGCAGCAAGCAGGGGGCAAGAGCAGCATGCAGGGGGCAAGAGCAGCATGCAGGGGGCAAGAGCAGCAAGCAGGGACAAGAGCAGCAAGTAGGGGCAAGAGCAGCAAGTAGGGGCAAGAGCAGCAAGTAGGGGCAAGAGCAGCAAGTAAGGGCAAGAGCAGCAAGTAGGGGCAAGAGCAGAAAGCAGGGGGCAAGAGCAGCAAGTAGGGGGCAAGAGAAGCAAGCAGGGGGCAAGAGCAGCAAGTAGGGGCAAGAGCAGGAAGCAGGGGCAAGAGCAGGAAGCAGGGGCAAGAGCAGAAAGCAGGGGTAAGAGCAGTAGGCAGGGGCAAGAGCAGCAAGCAGGGGCAAGAGCAGCAGGGGCTAGGAGGAGCGGCAGATGGAGAGGAAGCAGCGTACGCGACTAGAAGCAGAACCAACAAGCAGAAATGAGGATGTGATGTCCAGGCCGGAGGACAGCTCCGCTGGCAGCGACGACCCCATGTGTTGTGTCTACTTCACCCTGGACCAGGGAGCCATCACCATCATCACCATCACCACTACACCTTCACCACACCATCACCACTACACCTTCACCAGACCACCACACATTCACCACACCATCACCACTACACCTTCACCACACCATCACCACTACACCTTCACCACCACCACTACACCTTCACCACACCTTCACCAGACCACCACACCTTCACCAGACCACCACACCTTCACCACACCACCACCACCATCACCACACCATCACCACTACACCTTCACCACACCATCACCACTACACCTTCACCATCACCACTACACCTTCACCACACCTTCACCAGACCACCACACCTTCACCAGACCACCACACCTTCACCACACCACCACCACCATCACCACACCATCACCACTACACCTTCACCACACCATCACCACTACACCTTCACCACCACCACTACACCTTCACCACACCTTCACCAGACCACCACACCTTCACCACACCACCACCACCATCACCACACCATCACCACTACACCTTCACCACACCATCACCACTACACCTTCACCACCACCACTACACCTTCACCACACCTTCACCAGACCACCACACCTTCACCAGACCACCACACCTTCACCACACCACCACCACCATCACCACACCATCACCACTACACCTTCACCACACCTTCACCACCACCACACCATCACCACACCACCACTTCTTCACCACACCACCACCACCATCACCACACCATCACCACTACACCTTCACCACACCATCACCACTACACCTTCACCACACCATCACCACTACACCTTCACCACCACCACTACACCTTCACCACACCTTCACCAGACCACCACACCTTCACCAGACCACCACACCTTCACCACACCACCACCACCATCACCACACCATCACCACTACACCTTCACCACACCATCACCACTACACCTTCACCACCACCACTACACCTTCACCACCACCACACCTTCATCACCACCACTACACCTTCACCACACCTTCACCAGACCACCACACCTTCACCAGACCACCACACCTTCACCACCACCACACCTTCATCACCACCACTACACCTTCACCACACCTTCACCAGACCACCACACCTTCACCAGACCACCACACCTTCACCACCACCACACCTTCACCAGACCACCACCACACCTTCACCAGACCACCACCACACAAGCTGGCATATCTCAGTAGCATTAAGAGCTTATTCAAATCAGTTCCACCCCACAACAACACAATTATTCAGAGGGAAGAAAGGTAGATATTTGCTTAACTACAAAACGGGTTTGTATGTTAAACATTTTCTTAAATATAAAACAGGTCTAATGTTAGGTGGGGGGGTCATACACGACGACGGGGAGGTCATTGTCCTTCCAGGGTCAAATCATGTGGAGGGGGGGTAAGTGGTGTTGGTAGAGAGAGAGAGAGAGAGAGAGAGAGAGAGAGAGAGAGAGAGAGAGAGAGAGAGAGAGAGAGAGAGAGAGAGAGGCAGAGACTAACCATCCAAAATATTTAAGACATCTTTTGTGTCTATCTGTTTATGCATATCGCAAAAATGCGTTTTCTAAGACGAATGTATATATATATATATATATATATATATATATATATATATATATATATATATATATATATATTTTTTTTTTTTTTTTTTTTTTTTTTTTTCATACTATTCGCCATTTCCCGCGATAGCGAGGTAGCGTTAAGAACAGAGGACTGGGCCTTTGAGGGAATATCCTCACCTGGCCCCCTTCTCTGTTCCTTCTTTTGGAAAATTAAAAAATTAAAAAAAAGAGAGAGAGAGAGCTGGTCTTTCCCATCCACATCCTCTCCTCTCCCACCACCACCACCAGTGCTACAGCAGGAACTACAGTTGGGAGGGTATGTGTGTGTGTGTGTGTGTGTGTGTGTGTGTGTGTGTGTGTGTGGAGAGACCAGAGGCTACAACAGCAGTGACTGCAGAGGGAGAGGGTGAGGGAGAGGGTGGGTGAGGTAGGGGAACCTAGGAAGACCTGGTGAGTGGCTCTTCCTTCCTGCTTACATAAGGGGAGCAGGAGCAGCAGCAGGAGCAGGCGCGCCCCTCCAACCACTACTGCTACTACTGCATGCGAGAGAGACCCTGGTGTTACACAGCACACAACCACCACTGCTGCTCCCTCTGCCCCACACACACACACACACACACACACACACAATCTCCCACCCACCACACACAATCTCCCACCCTGCACACACAATCTCCCACCCTCCACACACAATGTCCAACCCTCCACACACAATCTCCCACCCACCACACACAATCTCCCACCCTCCACACACAATCTCCCACCCTCCCTCCCTCCCTCCTTCTTTTCCTCCTCAAGCGAGCGAGTTACGTCAACGCCACCCATACAACAGGGTGGCGCATCTGTCCTCCCCCCCCCCCCCAACGTCCTTCGAGAATCCTACACATGTCCTTGGCGCTCGTAACGAAAGGATACCGACGATATGGCCCGGTCAAGATGCCCTGAACTGGCTCCTTCGTACATACTCCTGGGTACGAAACATGGCGGGGGTACAGTGTGCTGAGGAGGCTCTCCGTTAGCGATAGTGGGAGGGAAGTCGATGAAGGGTTAGGGCGACGGTACGATCCTTCGAGGACGACGGTACGACCCCCTTGGGCACGACGGTACGACCCCTTGAGCACGACGGTACGATCCTTCTCGAGGACGACGGTACGACCCCCTTGGGCACGACGGCACGACCCCCTTGGGCACGACGGTACGACCCCTTGGGCACGACGGTACGATCCTTCTCGAGGACGACGGTACGACCCCCTTGGGCACGACGGTACGACCCCCTTGGGCACGACGGTACGACCCCTTGAGCACGACGGTACGATCCTTCTCGAGGACGACGGTACGAGCCCTTGGGCACGACGGTACGACCCCTTGGGCACGACGGTACGACTCTTTAAGTATGATGGACAACAGGCCAGGAATAATCATACCCAAGGGTCGTGCCGTCGTGCTCAAGCGTCGTACCACTGTGTTCAAGGGTCGTGTTTTCGTGCTCAAGCGTCGTGCCACCGCGCTCAAGGGTCGTCACGTCGTGCTCTAGCGACGTACCACCGCGCTCAAGGGTCGTCCCGTCGTGCTCAAGCGACGTACCACCGCGTTCAAGGGTCGTCCCGTCGTGCTCAAGCGACGTACCACCGCGCTCAAGGGTCGTCACGTTGTGCTCAAGCGACGTACCACCGCGCTCAAGGGTCGTCACGTCGTGCTCTAGCGACGTACCACCGCGCTCAAGGGTCGTGCCGTCGTGCTCAAGCGACGTACCACTGTGTTCAAGGGTCGTCCCGTCGTGTTCAAGCGTCGTACCACCGTGTATACAGGTCGTGCCTCCGTGCACAAGGGTCGTCCAGTCGTGCTCACGTCGGGTGACACACTACAAAGCCACCAGCTGCTCTGTAAATTGAGATCTGTCTGTCCGTCTGTCTATCTACCTGTCTGTCTGTCTGTCTCTCTCTCTCTCTCTCTCTCTCTCTCTCTCTCTCTCTCTCTCTCTCTCTCTCTCTCTCTGTTCTCGCCAGTAAGCACGACGTCCAAACAACACAAGTAGAGCCATCAACGCTCCACTGGACCCTCCTCTTCCCCCATCATCATCATCATCATCAGACGTAGCTATGACAAAGTACCTCCTCTTCCTCTCTCTGCCTGTCTGTCTGTCTGTGTGTCTGTCTATGTCACAGTCTCCCAGGCTTCCTGGAAGTCTGTCTGTCTGTGTCTCTGTCTATGTCAGAGTCTCCCAGGCTTCCCGGAGGTCTCTATGTCTGTCTGTCTGTCTCTCTGTCTATGGCACAGTCTCCCAGGCTTCCCGGAGGTCTGTCTGTCTGTGTCTCTGTCTATGTCACAGTCTCCCAGGCTTCCCGGAGGTCTCTATGTCTGTCTGTCTGTCTCTCTGTCTATGTCATAGTCTCCCAGGCTTCCTGGAGGTCTCTCTGCCTGTCTGTTTCTCTGTGTCTCTGTCTATGTCACAGTCTCCCAGGCTTCCTGGAAGTCTGTCTGTCTGTCTGTCTCTGTCTATGTCACACACTCCCAGGCTTCCTGGAAGTCTCGTGTTTTTTTGTTTTTTTTTGGCAACAGTTGAAAATCATAAAGAATTTGTGGGTGACAGTTTGCCATAGTTAATTACCCACATTAAATGATCCCTCCTCACTCTTTGTGACCCAGTCATATACGTGTCATATCCGCTCGTAAATGACCCCATATTAATGCAAACCTTTGGCTGTTAATGAGGATAAAGGGTTACGACCTCGCGGCGATAAATCAGTTATCCTGGCAATCGTCCGTAGGGTGAGTTGACTACAGCTATGGTATTATATACACTTTCTCTCCAGAGTCGTCGACCTTAATTGCTGTTTGCTCCTGCCGTCACCCTTTCCCAATGGGCCTTTAACGACGACAATTAATCAAACTGCTCTAAATCTGGTGCTAAATTAAGGGATTAACTGATGGCTATCGGAGGCTCCAGGGGAGGAAAGAGGGATCGAACACCACCATCAGCACCGACACACAAAGCCCAGAGAGAGACACACACACGGTCGTGAAATACCCTCTTGAAATGCGTCTGTTGACGCGAATGCCTTGGTAAAAAAAAAAAATGTTCCCAAAACACTCGATAAGAGATCGGTCGGTTCATGCCCAAGTGCGTATGGTTTGTGCCCAAGGATGTATGGTTCGTGTCCAAGGATGTATGGTGCGTGCCCAAGGACGTATGGTTCGTGTCCAAGGATGTATGGTGCGTGCCCAAGGACGTATGGTTCGTGCCCAAGTGCGTATGGTTCGTGCCCAAGGACGTATGGTTCGTGCCGAAGTACGTATGGTTCGTGCCCAAGGATGTATGGTGCGTGCCCAAAGACGTATGGCTCGTGCCCAAGGACGTATGGTTCGTGCCGAAGTACGTATGGTTCGTGCCCAAGGATGTATGGTGCGTGCCCAAAGACGTATGGCTCGTGCCCAAGGACGTCTGGTTCGTGCCGAAGTACGTATGGTTCGTGCCCAAGGATGTATGGTGCGTGCCCAAGGACGTATGGCTCGTGCCCAAGGACGTATGGTTCGTGCCCAACGACGTATGGCTCGTGCCCAAGGACGTATGGTTCGTGCCCAAGGACGTATGGTTCGTGCCCAAGGACGTATGGTTCGTGCCCAAGGACGTATGGTTCGTGCCCAAGGATGTATGGTTCGTGCCCAAGGACGTATGGTTCGTGCCCAAGGACGTATGGTTCGTGCCCAAGGACGTATGGCTCGTGCCCAAGGACGTATGGCTCGTGTCCGAGGACGTGTGCACGCTGGATTAAACAGATTTCAAGAGGCGAACGGCATTAACGCACACACCATACGATTCGAGGAGATACACAAAACACGAAGGCTACCAGTTATATGTCCAAAATGCACCGAATACACGAAACTCGAAGGCTAGTTACAACACAACCCAAATTCACCCTAGTGTACCACAGTCGTTTATACTGGAGAGGAGATGTGTGTGTGTGTGTGTGTGTGTGTGTGTGTGTGTGTGTGTGTGTGTGTGTGTGTGTGTGTGTTTGGGCTGAAGATCACTTGAGAGAAGGCTATGAAAACAAGGGATTAAAAACAAAAAAAAGATTCGAGGCGGGAGGAAGGACGAGAAGTGTTGAGTAGACCCGAGGTTGACATGCGAGAGGGAACGGGTCAATAGCGATAGTCTCGCCTTGAGAGAGAGAGAGAGAGAGAGAGAGAGAGAGAGAGAGAGAGAGAGAGAGAGAGAGAGAGAGAGAGAGAGACAAGGGAAGGGGAACCGAGAATTCGCTCAAGGGCCAGGACACCTCGTTGAGGTCTATGTTCTTCATGAACACTCTGTGTTCTTCATGATCAGTGTATACCGAACGACTGAAGTTCTACCCCATGAGGAACCATCGGTATATTATTTCCAATGGCTATATAAGTAGAAAATATATGGTCTTCACCACGTATATAACAGGGTTCATTGAGGGGGAAGGGGGTGGTCTTCTTCCACAAAATCTCGTAGAGGGTTCTACATCACTTAATACAGACTCTAACGTGGCACCATGTCTGTCATGCTTATGCCACTTTCATGTCACTCTGAAGAGAGTGATCAAGCAAATGGCATGTCACCATTACACACTGTTCCACCTCACGCTTTCGCCAGAATCAATCACACGACATTTTCACATCAGCCTAATGAAAGGAAGGAACTCTCGCCATCTACCATAACTGCCTCGGAGGAACGCTTCTATATTCTCTCTCCTCAACTGCGACTCTGATTCAACTTGAGGACTGCGGTACAACCCTGGAGCACGTCTGTACGACCGGTGCGTTAATTGATCTCACACTCGCACCCAATTTCTTTACCTTGGTGTTGAAGGGGCCGTGCCACTGTGCTCGAGAACCGTTCCATCGTGCTTAGGGGGTCGTACCTACGTCCTCAAAGGTCGTACAACGGTACTCAAGGGTTGGGGTCGTACCATAGCGCTCCAAGGGGCTAAGTTAAAGTCACAAAGTGACTTGGACGACAGAGGGGCCTTCGACATCCACTCAACGTAGGGGAGGAGTGGGTTCGGGTGGCGAGAGAGGCAACAGAAAATCAATTCAGACAGACCAGAGTTCACATACACAGAGCATTACCATTAAGGACGTTTGGGGGGAGGGGAAAGGCCACTGCCACTGGGGCTAATGACACTCCGCAGACTACACGAGACGAGAGAGTTCGTCAAGGGGATTAAACTTTGGACACGAATAATTGGCTTCCCTTTGGGTTGCCTCCAATATAAACAGCTTATCAACATCCCTACCACTAATATCCTTCACCTTATTTTTTTCTGACGCTCACCACCACCTTCCAAAGCAAGGCTTGGCAATTTGAAAACGAGGTTTGGCATCGAGGGTCTTTCTCCCCAAGAGTCGCTGGTCACAGATGCCAATACATCATCAATATCCTTGCAGGATTGAAATTTGTCGATGCTAGGGTTGACATTATCAGTAAATTATGTTCATGTTGTGTGGGGAGATTATGTCGACAATATGGGATATACGAAGAGGAAATATGGCGCGGGTGAGTGGTTATACCACTGAACAATGCCGTTCCACCATTCTCTCAAGAAACACAAAAAATTTGTTATCGGAGCGTCGGCTCAATTTAAGCGCGAATCCAAAGGCTAACTTTAGTGTCGTCTATATCTCTGCCACTACAAATGTCGAACCTCTTTGCAGGCCAGTGGTACCTCAGTCCTCTGTAGGCGCGAGAAGGCTTGGCCTGAAGGATCCGACTCTTCTAAAACTTTATCAAAGACAGACTGATAGACACAAAGTGTGTCTTTTTTTTTTATTCACCTTGTCTTTCCTAGTTTCATCAAGTCTTCGTTATTTAATTAGACTGATTATAATTTTTCTAATAAGTTCCAATCCTTCCTTTTCTTTGCTTTTGATTTTTTGCTATCACTTCCCTCATTGTATCGGATACTTCCTTACCCACGTCCCCTCCTCCACTCTCTTATTTTTCACAATCTGTCATTTTTCTCCTCCATAACTGCAATTTATTTACGTCCTCTTTGGTTCCTTCATATTTTTCTGCACTATCTGATTAACCTCCTTCTGCTTCTCATATTTCGTAGTAGTAACTTCTTCAACGGCTTATCGTTTTCTTCCTTTGTTCCCAAACTTAAAACTTCAACCTTCATTATCAGTTTCCACTCCATATCTCCCTGTGCGCCCCGCCTTAGTCTTTTCTTCCCATGTGCATGACAATGCTTCATACATATCAATCCCTGTTCCATCAGTTTCCTCTGACAGCCCTGTCATGTCTTACATAATAACGCCCTTGGATTTTGCGGCACTTTCCTCATCGCATGCAAATCGAGTTTTACAGAGAGAGAGAGAGAGAGAAGAGAGCTGTCTGCAGCTGACGCCTTGCATCTTATCCTCACCACTGCCCTCTCGTGGGTCGCCTCTTATCCCCCAAGGACCCTCTTCTACCTGTCTGTGACCAGAGACGCTGGATCTTATTATTATACCTTTCCTGTTCCACACGTCTTAACTCCGTCTACTGGGAGTGGTGGGTTGGGAGGAGCCGTCTGCTTTCCTATCTTGTACAGATACGCCGATGGAATTGGCGGATGCGGGCAGGATCTCTCTGCTTTACCATCCTTCCTCCATCTATACGGATATGCCAGTGTGTGTGGTAGGTGGAGAGAAGCCTTCTACTTTACCATCGTTTCTCCATCTATATAGACATGCCAGTGTGTGTGGTAGGTGGAGAGGAGCCTTCTACTTTGTCATACTTTATCCATCTATATAGACATGCCAGAGTGTGTGGTAGGTGGGGAGGAGCCTTCTACTTTACCATCGTTTCTCCATCTATGCAGACCAAAAGGAGTGGTAGGTGGGATGGCACTTTCTACGTTACTACCCTGCCTCCATCTACATATGTCCGATTTGGAAATGCGCTGAAAGCTTTAGGGAATAGGGGGGAAAAAAAATGTCCTTCGTACAATTTGAAAGCATAATGGAACATCTGTCCTCACCTTGAGGTATGGTTGTCAAACCCCCAAGTGCACCTACCGCAAGATGGGTTTTGAAAAATAAAAGCATCAGATGTGGATAACTTGCGCAATACAGTGGAGAACTGAAAGGATGGATGGACTGATGAAAGACTGAAGACGCGAGAGAAGGAGGTGTAGTATGAAGAAGGTTCACAAGGAGGAGAGGCAGACCGTGTAATAGATAGACCGATGGAGTGAGAGACTGCGTAATAGACAGATCGATGGAGTGAGAGAACCGAGTATGGCTGAAGGATATTACAACTGACGATGCTTCAGGATTGATCAAGGATCTGATGCGCTGGAAGCATTTTGTGTATGGAAGTGAGGGAGTGTAGCTGGAGATGGTGTGGCCTCACGCCACGAATCAAATAAGTGGGTGAAGTGGGGAAAGTTTGAACCATTTCATAAGTTAGTCAAAGTTTCACTTCACCTTTCTGGGAAAGGAACGAGTGTGTGTGTGTGTGTGTGTGTGTGTGTGTGTGTGTGTGTGTGTTGCTCTGAGGCTGTATGTACTTGATCCATCACTTCGAAAGAAAGAAAATGGATTTGATGATCGATATACAGATCGTACTAATGCTGTCTTCTAACAGATGACCTCGTCGCAGACCATCAGGTCTTCTGTTGGTTTCTTCCATGGAATCCTATATACACCAGCGTATTCTCACATACTCTCTTACAGCTTTTCATAACAAACCATTAATACCATTTCTAAGAAAGATAAGGAACACTTTATTAAAGGAACCAGAAAAAGAGCTCTCAAGAGAAGATCACCAACTCTATGAAAGGAATCAGATTCCATAAGAAAATATAAAAAAAAAAAACAACAAAAGCTCTAAGAAGAGAATTCAAACTTTAAGAAACGAACGCCAACTCGAAAGATAAGCAATCGGAACCCAGGACACAAATATAAGCTCTGGGTAAGCAAAACACACACACACACACACACACACACACATACACACACACACACACACACACACATACACACACATACACACACACACACACATAAATATAGGAACACGATCATAAAGGTACTGAGCCAACCTCTGCGTTTCCGATACTCAGAACACGAGAACAAAATAGAAATAAAACTGGTCTCAAGGAATCGGAGCCTATCTCGCACATCCTGTTTTCCAACGGTGTCTCATTTCGGGTATTATGGGTGGAGACGAGGCTTCGTATCCAGGCAGTGCTGAGGGGAGCGCTGTGAGGAGGTGGTGGAGGAGAGAAATCCCATGAATAATAACCTGCGACTCTGGGGAAAATACATTATGGAGGGAGACGGTGTCGCGATCCAGCTTGAGACCATGGTGACGGGATCCACTCAGCCCCCGGCTTGCCAACCAATCTTCTACCTTCGTGTATTATGACATCCATGTTCTCCTTCACTTATGTCGTATGACAGTGTATCAAGGACCATTAAAGAAAAGAAAAAGAGAGAGAGAGAGACTTTACGAACCTCAATAGAGAAAGAATTTATGAGCTTCTGAGCTCTTCGCCTCGTAACGCGTTTGGATTCTTGAATTCCTTGTGGCTGATCGAGAGGTATCAAGTCCAATGTACTTGTGCTGCAATTCTTTGGTGATGAACTCATTTCATCTCCAAGGGAAAGGATTATCTGCACGTCTCTTCATCACTGTTGCTGAATGGTGACTTGAAGCGAGGGGTAGAGGGAGGGTGGGTGTGTTTCCATTTTGTTAAGTGGGGCGGACGGAGAAGTATAGCGAGCCAGGCAAGGGAGAGGTTTTCCTATTGGCAACTACGTATATATATATATATATATGTCTGACCGGTGGTATCTCTCCTTGATTGGCTGCTAGTGGCTGGCTTGTAAAGGCCCAAGACTTATGAGCAGACGAAAATTCTCACAACAGATGGAACTTCCGTAATCATGAGTTTGTTATTTTCACGACTGGGTTCTATAATTCTGACATTTGCTAGATCTTCCCTGGTTAGATTCTCTTTTTTATTTCGAGTGCTGCTTGGGGCAGCTGCTGCCTTGGAGCGCCCTCTTATCAGGTACAGTGTTAAACCACATGAGATTACACTCAATGTAATCTCATGTGGTAAGACCCACTCCCTTCATCCGGGTACGAATATCTGTAGATCACCTTTGTTGTTTTTGACTGCGACGCGCAAGGATTCTACTCGCATTACTGAAGTTCGTATGTGAGCCTGAGGGCTCTCTGACTCCTCCAGGAACCTCCTATAGGTGTTCTAGACGCATCACCTCGACAAAAGGTGCCTTCCCACACACCAGCAGTGAATGGCGAGACGTTGGTGCCCAGTGGACTACGATATGGACAGGCCCCTAACACAAACAGGACAAGTGTTGGTTAAAAAAGTTCTTCATTACGAGAGCCTTTTAAGAACAGTTCACGCTGGGAAGGTCCTCACATAGAACTTCCAGCGAAAGATTCTGGTGAACAACTAGAACACCCATACCATAAGACAAGTGTAGCCACAACGTCAATGATCATATAACCATTTGTTCCTTACCCAACAACAACAACACACGAAGAGCTGGTGCCTCGTCAGATGATATGACGAGCCTCACACATTCGTCCAAAAAAAGCGAGGACGGAATCAAGTTGATAATGATCCATGACACAAGGAAAATCGGCAAGAAAATATTCAAGTCGGGTCACCACGATCACTTGCAAAATCTAACAAAATTCAACCGCGTAATGGCAAACACGCTAGGCAGACTCGTACCTTCCGCTCCATCCTGGAAGGAAACCTCGCCTACTGCACGTCGTAAATGTAGTTTCCCTCCGAAAAAGAAAAAGACGCGAGCGTTGCATCCTCAATGTGCCGTAACTGCCTTCCTCATGTGAGCAGCCACCTCATACCTACAGGAGTTTAATTCGCCCTCATAGAGCACTGCTCACACATATAGGGGGTGGCTCTTCATTCATATATATATATATATATATATATATATATATATATATATATATATATATATATATATACCTTCTTTTTCAGTCAGGGTGGAATTGAAACCCGTGTCTCAATTTTCCAGACATCACCCATCCCAATACGCCACGATGCTCTCTCTTTCTCTCTCTTTCTCTCTCTCTCTCTCTCTCTCTCTCTCTCTCCTGCAAGCATCATCCTGGCCTAAGCTCACTGTGAGCTGTCTGCAGGCGTCCCTCCCCCTCACCCAAGGCTTGAACCCCAGGCATATAGTGTCTGGCTGCTGCTTCCCACAGTTTTCTTTTGCGAAGGCCAACCACTCCATGACTGACCGTTATGTCTCCTCCTTCCCTCGAAAAAGCTAAGCTTTGGAACTATCTTCCTCTCCTTTCGTCCTTCCCATGTCTTAACCTCTCTACCTTTACCAGTCTACAAGAACCTATGGAGACCGGATTAATTTCTACTTCCTTTTTCTTTCACCCCACATGGCCTTTGGGGCCAAGTCTGCTTATGCCACGTTGGTCACTATGTACATATATATATATATATATATATATATATATATATATATATATATATATATATATATATATAAAGTAAAATATGAAAAGGAGCTTGAACTAGGACCCCCGTCCACCCTAGATAATCAATATAATCCACGAGTATTCATACCCAACTGAAGATTATAATCTAGATAATCAATATAATCCACGAGTATTCATACCCAGTTGAAGATGATAATCTAGATAATCAATATAATCCACGAGTATTCACACCCAGTTGAAGATGATAATCTAGATAATCAATATAATCCACGAGTATTCATACCCAGTTGAAGATGATAATCTAGATAATCAATATAATCCACGAGTATTCACACGCAGCTGAAGATGATAATCTAGATAATCAATATAATCCACGAGTATTCATACCCAGTTGAAGATGATAATCTAGATAATCAATATAATCCACGAGTATTCACACGCAGCTGAAGATTATAATCCTCACATCTGAACTGCTATCTGAAGCCGTGAGATGGGTCGAACTCCAACAATACTCACGATATCTAACCCCAGACTACATCATCAGCTCTTAACAAATGTCCAAAATTTCAATGACGACACTAAGTGTATGATCACGGGAATCCTTTTTGACCCGACACTCTTCCCCTGCCCTCAATAGACAAATGAAGACATGCGTTCCTCATGGCCTTTACAGCCCAGCACGCAGAACTTCCAAGTCAAAGGGGGGGAAAAATAGCGCTGGCTAAACATACTTTAGCAAAATAGCAAGACTCCCTCGAGCGGCTCGCTACATTTCCGTCAGCCCCCAACTCCGTCAAAGCTCCCATTTTACCTTCCCACTCATCATTCAACCACCGCACTAGAGACATCGTCACTACAGTACATCGCCGGGGATCAAAGGGCGACGTCTTTTCGCCCGAGTATGGGGTAAGGAATGAAAAAAGAAAGTACTGCAGTACGATTATAGTCTGACGACTGCTGTGGAATTTCAAAAGATAATTTAGGAGAGTTGGGCGTCTCCCACAAGATATCAAGCAATCTTGAGAAGCGCTAGATATGCTCTGGTCTATACTGCATATATATATATATATATATATATATATATATATATATATATATATATATATATATATATATATATATATATATATTTTCCCAGGGGATAGGGGATTAAGAATACTTCCCACGTATTCCCTGCGTGTCGTAGAAGGCGACTAAAAGGGGAGGGAGCGGGGGGCTGGAAATCCTCCCCTCTCGTTTTTTTTTTAATTTTCCAAAAGAAGGAACAGAGGGGGCCAGGTGAGGATATTCCAAAAAAGGCCCAGTCCTCTGTTCCTAACGCTACCTCGCTAACGCGGGAAATGGCGAATAGTTTGAAAGATATATATATATATATATATATATATATATATATATATATATATATATATATATATATATATATATCCATGGAGTGAAAAAGATTTTGTGTGATCGGGGCCTGAACATGCAGGAGGGTGAAAGGAGGGCAAGGAATAGAGTGAATTGGAGCGATGTGGTATACCGGGGTTGACGTGCTGTCAGTGGATTGAATCAAGGCATGTGAAGCGTCTGGGGTGGGCCATGGAAAGCTGTGTAGGTATGTATATTTGCGTGTGTGTGGACGTATGTATATACATGTGTATGGGGTGGGTTGGGCCATTTCTTTCGTCTGTTTCCTTGCGCTACCTCGCAAACGCGGGAGACAGCGACAAAAAAAAAAAAAAAAAAAAATATATATATATATATATATATATATATATATATATATATATATATATATATATATATATATATATATATATGGAAAGGATCACAATGGAGCACGTGATCATATGAACCCAAGAGGAAATGAAACACGGTAAGTTCCCAAGTGCACTTTCGTGCAATAATCACATCATCAGGGAAGGCACATGAAAGAAATATAAGTCAGTTGATACACAACGAAGAGACGTAGTTAGGACGCCATTAGGTAAAGTGATTATTACACGAAAGTGCACTTGGGAACTTATCGTGTTTCGTATCCCCGTGGACTCATTAGAATACAATTTCTTTATCTTTATACTTATTCGTTGTCTCCCGCGTTTGCAAGGGAGCGCAAGGACACAGACGAAAGAATGGTTCAACCCTCCCATATACACATGTATATACATAAACTACTTTTATCAAATATCTTCGTTACCTGACCTCCCGTTTTCCTTCAAAATGTTAACCTTTGCAATACCGTCAGTTTTCACATTCAACCTTCACCTCTAGTATGCAGACGAAAGCAACATAAAATAATGTCGGGTTAAAAGTTTTATTCATCCGGCCGAGGCCAACAAACAAACAACACATCTGCATACAAGCCAACATTTTCTTTCGTCTTTTTTTTTTGTGTGAAAAAAATCCAACGATTTATACAGGAAGGCGCGAAAAGTTTATGCATTTATTATGATGCATTTACTATATCCAGGTAAACTTTCAGAGTCGTTCTAATCTTGAGCACGGCG
Organism: Panulirus ornatus; assembly: GCF_036320965.1. Lineage (NCBI taxonomy): Eukaryota > Metazoa > Arthropoda > Malacostraca > Decapoda > Palinuridae > Panulirus > Panulirus ornatus. The sequence goes on along the minus strand of NC_092259.1, from coordinate 2,557,925 downwards.
GTACGACCCCCTGGAGGACGAAGGTGCGATCCCTTGTGCACGGCGGTACGACCTGTGAGTACGAGGGTACGACCCCTTGAGCACGACGGTACGACCCTTCACCACGGCGGTACGACCCTAAGAGTATGATGCCCTGTTTTCTGACATTAACCATTATACTCAAGGGTCGTACCATTACGCTCAAGGGGTTGTACCTTCATGCTCAAGGGGCCATACAGTTGTGCTCAAGGGATCGTACCGTCGTGCTCAAGGGATCGAACCGTCGTGCACAAGGGGTCGTACAGTTGTGCACAAGCGATCGCACCGTCGTGCTCAAGTGATCGTACCGTTGTGCTCAAGGTATCCTACCTTCGTGCTCAAGCGATCGTACCAGTGCTCAAGGGATCGTACCATCGTGCTCAAGGAGTCGTGCCGTCGTGCTCAAGCAATCGTACCGTCGTGCTCAAGGAGTCGTACCGTCGTGCTCAAGAGACTTAAAATCTATTTTGTCGGCAACACAACACCAGAGGGAGGTGTGTCAAGTCGATCCTCCTCCCTCCTTCCCTCTCTCTTCCCTCCTCTCGCGGGAGAGGCCGGTGACCTAATTCAGTCTGAGAATAATGAGTTGCTCCACTGTGGTGGGTGTGGCCCGCACTCCCTCCCTACTTGAGAGAGGAGAGCTGTTCCACTTAGGAGGAGAGCCTTCCTCCATTCCAGTTTGAAAGGAGAGTTGCTCCACTTTACGGGATGGATCATTTTTTATGTGAGACGGCACGGGCAACTGGGGGCCAAAACAAGGCCATCCCATCCCATATATATATATATATATATATATATATATATATATATATATATATATATATATATATATATTTCTATGAGTCCACGGGGAAAATGAGACACGATAAGTTCCCACGTGCACTTTCGTGTAATAATCACATCATCAGGGGAGACACAAGAGAGAAATATAACAAGTTAGTTGATATACAACGAAGAGACGTAGCTAGGACGCCTGATCCAGGTACGCATTTTATCGACCAACTCCTAAACGTGGATGAACAGCCGGGTTGACTGTGGACCTACTACCACAACCAGGTATTCGAACCCATGCGTTCGACCCTGGGCGGCCAGTGAATGCTCCACTCCCAGGGACGCTAACCGCTACACCACGCTAGTCTAATTCAATTTCAAACGATGACGAACAGACCTCATCGTTAGACATAATGGTACAAAACCTAGAATAAAAAAAAAAGACACCATTAGCTGAGGGCTATAGATGTTAAGAATTCAAAGTCTATACTACGAGTTTCATCCGTAGAGAATTCTATAGTTCGCTCTTATGCATGGGGGGTGTGAATGGGCTAAGGATGAGATGAAACATGATGAGAACATTAAACCTTCCTCTCGACCTTAGCCCTCAGGTAGAATACTAACATTTGTTTCTATCAACCTCACCTAAGAACAGAGCTGAACTCACATCGTCTTCTAAGCATGGAATCAAACTCTCAAGCTGTTTTCTTTCAGGGGGAATTTAACTCTTACACTGTTTTCTTCTCTCGGCATGGAACAAGACCTTTTTTTTTTTTTCATTGAGAATTAAATTCATGCCGTTTTCTTTCTCAGCGGACAACTAAACTCTCATACCATTTTCTTACCTAAGTGTACAAATAAGCTCTCATACCGTTTTCTTTTCTCAAAGGACAACTAAACTCATACCTATTTTCTATTCTCAGTGGACAACTAAACTCTCATACCGTTTTCTTTTCTCAGAGACCAACTTAACTCTCATACCACTTTCTCAGAACGGAATTAAAACACTAAAATCATGTCCGCTTCCCCCCCCCCCCCCCCCCAATGGGAAACAACTCCCTCAAACCATTTTCGTTTCTCCGTACAGAATCCAACCTTCAAAACAGTTTCCACTTCAACCAATCAACGAGCATGTCTCCGGCATCAGAGGAAAAAATGAGGTTTTAAAAAGAGGTTTTTGAACCCACGGTACAATGGCATCATCAACAGTGATAAATTAAGCTTCATCAGCACTGATACCTTAAGCTTCTTCAGCAAGCGCGCCAGCCCACCTACCCCCTTTCAAAAGGGGACTTGTATCCCTTTTAAAAGGGGGCCTCCAACTCCAAACTCTATTTTTTCCGTCGATGGTGAACGACGAGTTATGGAAGGTTGCCTCGCTGCAAGAAAAAAGGTTTCCTTCCTCCCTCCTTCTCCTCCTTCTCTTCCCTCCGGCCGTCCCTCCCTTCGTCCCAAATGCAATTGCGAGGTCGCACATCTAGGGGGTGGGGTTCCGTGGGCCCCCCATTACGTACAGACAAGTTGGACGACATTCTACAAACAAGAGACTGCTGTTACGAACGGGACAACACGATGACGTAAAAAGACACCGTAAAAAAGATACTTAATTGAACGAAGAAGAAACTTAAAAAGAAGAAAGAAAAACTTGATGAAACTCTGGGGTAAAGCAATATGCAGAAAACAGGATGAGATGAAAGTTTTGGAAGAAAAGGGTGAAAGAAAAAAAGAGAATATAAAGGAGTGGAAAAAAATTACACACACACACACATATATATATATATATATATATATATATATATATATATATATATATATATATATATATATATATATATACATATATATATACATATATATATATATACAGAATGAGATGACAGGGGAAATGTGTGAAAATGAACGAATTAGAGAGAGAGAGAGAGAGAGAGAGAGAGAGAGAGAGAGAGAGAGAGAGAGAGAGAGAGAGAGAGAGAGAGAGAGAGAGGTTGTGAGTGGGGTTAGGGTATGTTACTCTGTGTGTTGTGGTAATGCTGGCAGATGGAATATGTCATACCAATATGCCGCCTCTTGATGCTGTGTGTATTTTTGTGAGACAAATAGATATGCTACAAGCATACTGGAAGGCCCTGAGTAAGTTAGTATACTGGCTTGGAGCATACCTTCAGTTGTGAGTATGTGACGACAGGACAGATGGGGGGCACAATATACGCGAGTCTATACAACGAGAGGGATTGAGGGTACGTTGTAGAATCTAACACGCTAAAGGGGTGAAAACAATAGCATTGAGTTTAACAAAAGCTGCTTCTGTTCATTAGTCCAACATCTCATGTATAAAAACCCACAGGAAATCTCGCCCAACAGTCTTATAACATCCTCTTAACTTTATCAGTGAGTATATGATAACCTCGAGATTCTTAATTCACTTCAATTTCATTTGTGTTATTAGAACAGGTCTTCCTCCAGCGGGCCAATCCAGTGGGGCCAGAAAAATTCCCGTTTTCTTCAAGGTGTTGTTATCCATGAAGTGCAAGGAAGGTTGATTATATGAGTGAGCCCCTTCGCTTGTCCTGGTTGTCATAAAAAAAGGAAAAAAAAATACTTAGGATGACAACATATTGGGCTATTGAATCTCCTCCCTTAAGCACGACGGTACGACCCTTGAGCACGAGGGTACGACCCTTGAGGACGACGGTGCGACCTTTGAGGACGACGGTACGATCCTTGAGCATGACGGTACGACCCTTGAGGACGATGGTACGACCCTTGAGGACGACGGTACGACCTTTGAGCACGACGGTACGACCCTTGAACACGACGGTACGACCCTTGTGCACGACGGTACGACCCTTGAGCACGACGGTACGACCTTTGAGGACGACGGTACGACCCTTGAGTACGACCGTACGATCCTTGAGCATGACGGTACGACCCTTGAGCACGACAGGACGACACTTGAGCACGACGGTACGACCTTTGAGCACGACGGTACGACCCTTGAGCACGAGAGTACGACCCTTGAGCACGAGAGTACGACCCTTGAGCACGACGGTACGACCCTTGAACACGGCGGTGCGACCCTTGAACACGACAGTACGACCCTTGAGCACGACGATACGACCCTTCAGCACGACGGTACGACCCTTGAACACGACGGCACGACCTCACCCATTTCAAACTTCTCACCCATCACTCAATCTTACTATTCACCATTCCTCCAAAGTCGCCGTTTCCCTACACAATCCATCGACACAAAATATCAGTAAATAGTTATATAAAAATGATTGATAAATGATTAATACGCGTTTCCCTTCCCTCTCTCTCTCTCTCTCTCTCTCTCTCTCTCTCTCTCTCTCTCTCTCTCTCTCTCTCTCTCCTCCATCTTGATTCGACCACCTCCACCACCTCCTCTCCAACCTCCCCTCCCTAACTACCACTCGTAGCCCGAGCACTGACTTACTTAAACTCCCCCCTCCCTTCCTGCACCACCGTCCCACTTAGCTTCCCCCACCTCTCTCCCTCCCTTGAACCAATAACTTCATTAGCTTCCCTCACAACACACGCTCACACACACAGCTGCCGTCCTTAGCTTCCTCTCTTCCCCTTCCCTGTCTGTACGAGTGCTTTTAGCTTCCTCTCCTCCCCTTCCCTGTACAGCTACCCCTTTTAGCTTCCTCTCCTCCCCTTCCCTGTACAGCTGCCCCTTTTAGCTTCCTCTCCTCCCCTTCCCTGTACAGCTGCCCATTTTAGCTTCCTCTCCTCCCCTTCCCTGTCTGTACAGCTGCCCCTTTTAGCTTCCTCTCCTCCCCTTCCCTGTGCAGCTGCCGTCTTTAGCTTCCTCTCCTCCCCTTCCCTGTTTGTACAGCTGCCCCTTTTAGCTTCCTCTCCTCCCCTTCCCTGTACAGCTGCCCCTTTTAGCTTCCTCTCCTCCCCTTCCCTGTCTGTACGAGTGCCCCTTTTAGCCTCCTTCCCTACAACCTCTTGCCTTACAGCTTCTCCCTCAGTGCCACTTACCTGTCTACATCACTCCTCTCATTTACAACCCGTCTACTACTACTCTCTCACCTATCTACCATCCCAGCCCTCTCTACCTCTCTGCCTGTCTACCCCTCCCCCATTTTTTTTTCTCCTTTTATCTTGTCGACCTGTTTACCATCCTCTCTCTCTCGCTCTCTCTCTCTCTCTCTCTCTCTCTCTCTCTCTCTCTCTCTCTCTCTCTCTCTCTCTCTCCACTCTCTCCCTCGGGTTTTCTCCTCACTGTGCCACCTCCCTCTGGCCTCAGCCTAAGTAATTAAAACATGACAGACCGAACATGACGCCCCCTCAGCTATGCAAAGTCGTGCGTGAGAGAGAGAGAGAGAGAGAGAGAGAGAGAGAGAGAGAGAGAGAGAGAGAGAGAGAGAGAGAGAGAGAGACTCTCTCTCGCAGGGTTGAGCCACCCAGCAATATGGTTCTTTCTCTCACCAGTGCAGGTAGATCCGTCTCTCTCTCTCTCTCTCTCTCTCTCTCTCTCTCTCTCTCTCTCTCTCTCTCTCTCTCTCTCTCTCTCTTCTCTCACCAGTGGAGGTAGATTGAGGGCAGCTCATGAGAGACCCATGGGGCCTGGCCCACGACAAGAGTGGGGCGATTCACACACGGGTACACACAGCGGTTTCAAAGTCTGGGCGATCCATGACGTCGTGGTCATGAGAGAGAGAGAGAGAGAGAGAGAGAGAGAGAGAGAGAGAGAGAGAGAGAGAGAGAGAGAGAGAGAGAGGTGGCCTTTCTCAATTCACTGGGGGGGGAATATTGGAGGTCACACACGTTCGATTCATGAGGCATTGCTTTTTCATCCATGGCTGGGTACAGATAATGGGGGGGGGGGGGGGAGCAGGTAACTGGCATATACCTGGTTCATGGCAAAGCCGTGTGTTTGAGGGGGGGGAGAGGGGGAGAGGGGGAGGGGGAGGGCATGGTGGGGGGGGGGGACGAATGTGTTTCATGGTGGGGGGGGCGATGAATGTGTTTCATGGAAGGCGACCAGCAACACACACACACACACATAACACAGGGTTGAGTTCACGTCTTGATCAAGAAAAAGAAATGTGCTTAATTATTCCTTTGGGAGGAAAGGCCTCGTCTTTCGGCTCCTGGTCAGCGAAGAAGAAAAGGCATAAAAGGTTTCCCCCTTTAACCAATCGAAGGACAGGTGTTTCAAAAAAAGGCCCCTGAAGAAGAAAAGGCCCAAAGGCTCCCTTTAATCAATCGAATTACAGGTGTTCAAAAAAGAAGCCCCTGAAGAAGAAAAGGCCTAAAGGCTCCCTTTAATCAAGCGAATTACAGGTGTTCAAAAAAGCCCCTGAAGAATAAAAGGCCCAAAGGCTCCCTTTAATCAATCGAAGGACAGATGTTTAAAAGCCATTGTAGAAGAAAAGGCCCAAGGTTTCTCTTTAACCAATCGAAGGACAGATGTTTAAAAGCCACTGAAGAAGAAAAGGCCTAAAGGCTCCCTTTAACCAATCGAAGGACAGGTGTTTCAAAAAAAGGCCCCTGAAGAAGAAAAGGCCCAAAGGCTCCCTTTAACCAATCGAAAGGACAGGTGTATAAAAAGCCACTGAAGAAGAAAAGGCCCAAAGGTTCTCTTTAACCAATCGAAGGACAGATGATTAAAAAAGCCATTGGAGAGGGAGAGAGGGAGGAAGGGTGGTGAAGCAGATGTCTTCTAAATGGGAGGGGGACGCACACACATTCTAGCAGGTGCGCAAAAGGTAAGAGGAAGGCAGGTGTGTATGGCATGGGGCGAGTCCAGTGTGAAACTATCTATTGCTGGGGTGAAACAGAGAGTGAAACGAGACGAAACAGGTGGGATTATAAAGTGCGTTATACAACCCTGGGATATGTGGAGTCCCCAATCATTCCCAGGTTATCCCGAATGAAAAAGGAATGGCTTTACAATGATCAAGTGTGATGGAGGGAGGGAGAGAAGGAGGTCGAGACACAGTAATCAACCATGATGGAGGGAATGATTCACGTGGATCACGAATGGAAGCGCAATAATAATCAAGGAAGGAAAGAATAATTGAAGGGGAAATGGGTTTCCACCAATAAGAAATAATTGAAGGGGAAATGGGTTTCCACCAATAAGAAATAATTGAAGGGGAAATGGGTTTCCACCAATAAAAAATAACTGAAGGGGAAATGGGTTTCCACCAATAAGAAATAATTGAAGGGGAAATGGGTTTCCACCAATAAGAAATAATTGAAGGGGAAATGGGTTTCCACCAATAAGAAATAATTGAAGGGGAAATGGGTTTCCACCAATAAGAAATAATTGAAGGGGAAATGGGTTTCCACCAATAAAAAATAACTGAAGGGGAAATGGGTTTCCACCAATAAGAAATAATTGAAGGGGAAATGGGTTTCCACCAATAAGAAATAATTGAAGGGGAAATGGGTTTCCACCAATAAGAAATAATTGAAGGGGAAATGGGTTTCCACCAATAAGAAATAACTGAAGGGGAAATGGGTTTCCACCAATAAGAAATAATTGAAGGGGAAATGGGTTTCCACCAATAAGAAATAATTGAAGGGGAAATGGGTTTCCACCAATAAAAAGTAATTGAAGGGGAAATGGGTTTCCACCAATAAGAAATAATTGAAGGGGAAATGGGTTTCCACCAATAAAAAATAACTGAAGGGGAAATGGGTTTCCACCAATAAGAAATAAATGGAGGAGTGGACTCCTAGTAATTAAGAATACTGGAATAATGAATTCCCATTCACAGAAAAGGATGGAGGATTGGATACCTAATCATCAAGAATGATGGAGGGTTGGATTCTCTATAATCAAGAATGATGGAGGGTTGGATTCTCTATAATCAAGAATGATGGAGGGTTGGATTCTCTATAATCAAGAATGATGGAGGGTTGGATTCTCTATAATCAAGAATGATGGAGGGTTGGATTCTCTATAATCAAGAATGATGGAGGGTTGGATTCTCTATAATCAAGAATGATGGAGGGTTGGATTCTCTATAATCAAGAATGATGGAGGGTTGGATTCTCTATAATCAAGAATGATGGAGGGTTGAATTCTCTATAATCAAGAATGATGGAGGGTTGGATTCTCTATAATCAAGAATGATGGAGGGTTGGATTCTCTATAATCAAGAATGATGGAGGGTTGGATTCTCTATAATCAAGAATGATGGAGGGTTGGATTCTCTATAATCAAGAATGATGGAGGGTTGGATTCTCTATAATCAAGAATGATGGAGGGTTGGATTCTCTATAATCAAGAATGATGGAGGGTTGGATCCTCTATAATCAAGAATGATGGAGGGTTGGATTCTCTATAATCAAGAATGATGGAGGGTTGGATTCTCTATAATCAAGAATGATGGAGGGTTGGATTCTCTATAATCAAGCATTATGCAGACGTGGCTTCTCAATAAGCGAGGCTCCAGAGAGAAGCGCTGGAAGGTGACCAGAGGATCGGGAGGAGGGAACTGCTTCCCTCCTCCTCCTGAAGCCTTGCTTCTACCTGCTTCCCTCCTCCTCCTCCTCCTCTTCTTCCTCCTCCTCCTGAAGCCTTGCTTCTACCTGCTTCCCTCCTCCTCCTCCTCCTCTTCTTCCTCCTCCTCCTGAAGCCTTGCTTCTTCTACCTGCTTCCCTCCTCCTCCTCCTCCTCTTCCTCCTGAAGTCTTGCTTCCTCTACCTGCTTCCCTCCTCCTCCTCCTCTTCCTCTTCCTCCTCCTCCTCCTCCTCCTGAAGCCTTGCTTCTTCTACCTGCTTTCCTCCTCCTCCTCCTGAAGCCTTGCTTCTTATACCTGCTTTCCTCCTCCTCCTCCTCCTCCTGAAGCCTTGCTTCTACTTGCTTCCCTCCTCCTCCTCCTCTTCTTCCTCCTCCTCCCGAAGCCTTGCTTCTTCTACCTGCTTCTCCCCTCCTCCTCCTCCTCCTCTTCTTCCTCCTCCTCCCGAAGCCTTGCTTCTTCTACCTGCTTCCCTCCTCCTCCTCCTCCTGAAGCCTTGCTTCTACCTGCTTCCCTCCTCCTCCTCTTCAAACGTTGCCTCTTGCAATAGCTTCCCTCCTCCTCCCCCTTCTCCTCCTCTTCTTTCTTCTCCTCAAGTCTTCCTTCTTCCACCTGCTACCTCCTTCCTCTCCCTGCTGCTCCTCCTCCTCCAGCCTTGCCTCTTCCATTTGTTTCTATCCTCCTCCTCCTCTTCCTCCTTCTCAAGCCTTGCTGCTTTCTTCCTCTCCTCTTCCTCCTCCTCCTCCTCCGTTTCCTTCCTTCCTTCCTTCCTCCTCTTCCTTCCCGAGGCTTCAGGAAGGAAGACGAGGGAAGCAATTTGAAGGAGCATTCATGAAGAGGAGGGAAGCACTCCAGCCTCCCTCCCGTTGATCCGGTCCCCTTCCACCACTTCTCCCTCCAGCCTCATGGAAAAGGGAAGCCACCCTTCCATCTTTCTGGATCACCAGGAACCCATGCCTTCCTTCTAATACCTCCTTCTACTCCCTCCCTCACTCCCACCCTTCACAATTTACTCCCTCCACGTGGTTTCATGCCAAGCCGGAGGGAGAGATAGATAGATAGATAGATAGATAGATAGATAGATAGAGAGAAAGAGAGAGAGAGAGAGAGAGAGAGAGAGAGAGAGAGAGAGAGAGAGAGAGAGAGAGAGAGAGAGAGAGAAGAGCCACACAAGAATTTCCTCAGTATAGCATTTCCTTGACCCCCGAGGGGGGAAAAAAAACCCTATTGCAATTAAGTCGATGCCTCCGTCTCATGTGATGGCATGTCAGACTCTAGTGGTTTCCTAATAGGTGGGAAGGAAGGAGAGTGAAGCTATAGACACAAAATTAACTGCTCGTTGATCCACCATTCCCTTAATGACACCCCCATCATTATCGCTCCATCATTAACGTTAATTAAGGTTAATTTCACCGGCTGTGTTCCCATACCTTTCCCTCCCTCTCCCGTGAATCATCTCTTCCATTATGGAGTCAATCCACCTCTTCCATTATGGAGTCGATCCACCTCTTCCATTATGGAGTTTATCCACCTCTTCCATTATGGAGTCAATCCACCTCTTCCATTATGGAGTCAATCCACCTCTTCCATTATGGAGTTTATCCACCTCTTCCATTATGGAGTCAATCCACCTCTTCCATTATGGAGTCAATCCACCTCTTCTATTATGGAGTTAATCCATCTCTTCCATTATGGAGTCAATCCACCTCTTCCATTATGGAGTCAATCCACCTCTTCCATTATGGAGTTAATCCAACTCTTCCATTATGGAGTTAATCCACCTCTTCCATTATGAAGTCAATCCACCTCTTCCATTATGGAGTCGATCCACCTCTTCCATTATGGAGTCAATCCACCTCTTCCATTATGAAGTCAATCCATCTCTTCCATAATGGAGTCAATCCACCTCTTCCATTATGAAGTCAATCCATCTCTTCCTATGGAGTCAATCCACCTCTATGGAGTCAATCCACCTCTATGGAATCAATCCACCTCTATGGAGTCAATCCACCTCTTCCATAATGGACTCAATCCACCATCATGGAGTCGATCCACCTGTGCGATGAGCGGTCGGCAAAGTGTGCTCACGGGCCACCAACCAACCACCAGTGTGTGTGTGATCACACGTCACACCAAAGGCGTCTCCATGAGTAAGAACTGGTGATCACCTCCAAAGCAGTTAACTACCTTTTCCCCCCCAAAAAAAACTCCTAATCAATTCCAGTATTGATATACCATCTTCAGTGATGTGTTGCGACCAACTTCACACGACAGGTGGTGTGTATATATATATAAATATATATATATATATATATATATATATATATATATATATAATATATATATATATATATATATATAGGGAGCGGGGGGCTGGAAATCCTCCCCTCTCGTTTTTTTTAATTTTCCAAAAGAAGGAACAGAGAAGGGGGCCAGGTGAGGGTATTCCCTCAAAGGCCCAGTCCTCTGTTCTTAACGCTACCTCGCTAATGCGGGAAATGGCGAATAGTTTGAAAGAAAGAAAGAAATATATATATATATATATATATATATATATATATATATATATATATATATATATATATATATTTCACATCTCCATCTGTGTCGTGTCGTGGGCTCACACCACGGAGGGCCAGGCCACGCCAGGCCCCCCCGAAGGCGCCCGCGCCCCTTCCCTCCCTTTCGCTGCCAAGGGCTGCCCAACCAAACACCGGATATCGATCCCGTGTGCTCGTTAGTCGCGTGGATGCGCGCTGCCCCCTGCGCCCCCACGGTGGAAGCAGGTCGGGTGTGGGGGTGAAATGATACATCGCTCCACTGATGGAAGCCATCCAATGTATACATGTGGAGTAAAACCTTGGAGGATCTATGCACCGACGGTGAGCAATGCCAAGGGTCAAAACCGGGTCATAGATTCCCCCCCCTCCGAAATAATAATACACATTCAGTGGTATCAATTGAGAAATCATCATCATCATCATCATCATCATCATCATCCTAAGGGGCAAAAAGGCGACGATATCAACCAAGAGTGTAATGTCCTAAAAAAAAAACTAAGGCAGAAAAGATGGACGAATGAAAGACTATAAATGAGTTCAGATTTCCCGCCATGGATAATATCAAAGAGAGAGAGAGAGAGAGAGAGAGAGAGAGAGAGAGAGAGAGAGAGAGAGAGAGAGAGAGAGAGACCTGGCTCATGCAGTAGTACGTAACATCATAAATCAGGCCAGCTGGATCAAACGGAGGGTCACGCACCATTCCTCCTCCTCCAATTCTCATGGTGCTAAAACCACAACGCCCGCCAGTCAGTCTAGCATAACCACACTACAATTTACGAATACGTTCACATTTTTTTCCCTCTCCCACCCAACCCGGACGAAGCCTTCACACGACCCAGGTTATCCATCGCCCCAGTTCACGGTAGAGAAGTAGTGAATAAACTCGTCCTGTACGTCTGTCAAAGGTTTTTTCTTTTTTCCCTCATTGCCCACTAAACTCTAAGAAGGACACCAGGATAAATCCATCTCTCAAATTCATAAGTACACTTACAACTTTTCAAAGTGATAGTGTAACTTATGCGATCATTACACAGTAATGAGGGGGAGAGGCTCTACATGCTAAAATCATGACCTAACACCCCTATCTGAAGTCCAGAGATGAACGAACAACTTTATATACATAGTTTATATACATGCAAATACTGAGGCCAACATGCTTAATAAGATTTCATACACACACACACACTGACCACATGGCACGACGGGCCCACACTGGGTTCAAATCCTGGGCGTGTCATTCAGCCTACGTCCGACCCAGGTGTTCATCCTCCCCCTCGGGGCTCGTCGACGAATAGGTACCTGACAGAGGCTAGGGGGTGTGTCAATACTCGTGGGGTCTTACCTCCTGTATAGAGAGAGTGAGTTTTGCACTCGTGAGGCCCCATGTATGTATGTGTGTGTGTGTGTGTGTGTGTGTGTGTGTGTGTGCATAC